>NC_056727.1:300717449-300729949 GCF_019279795.1 Protopterus annectens | reverse complement strand
CCAAAGTGTAGAGATTTACATGTTCAGCTTTTTGTTATTGATAGGCACTACTGTGATGGGGAAACACACACACATGTCAGAGATAATCATCATGGAGGAGATAGGCCTTGTTTAAAAAGGAGTGATGGAGCCCCAGTAACACTAACACTGTAAGTAACAGAGTTTACTGCAGACACACCACTATAGTACAGCAGGACACTGACGGCACAAGTAGAGGAACACTCATTTTATTAAAGATGCACAGTGCTTCTAAATTACTTTAATAAATATGAGAGTAATTAAATATCAGAAGAGTAAGTATGCTAGTGTATTATTCCTTAGAACAGACAAGAAACATGATTACAAACTGAAAACTATTTAAAAGGCCAAAGCTTTTAATTTAGGTAAGGCATCCCATAGAAGTGGGGTGTCTGAATGTGCAATTAACAAGAAACCTGAAATGAGATGCGGCACAAAGCAAATACTGTCATCTTGTGAAAAAAAATATATATCTAATTTGTATATATGATGTGAGGAGCCTTTTCAGCAAGAGGAGCTCCAAGTATGTAAGACCTTTTTAACTAGCAAACAATGCAGCTTATACACAGTGGAGAGCCTTACTGGTAACCAGCGAAGATTATGCAAAGTTAGTACAGTGTGTTATCAATAAGGAGGAACCAGCAGCTATTATAAGCATAATATTTTGTGTGGACAGAAAGAAACAGAGCTACCTAAGATGGTGGTGCCACTGAATGCAGATTAACAGGCATGTCCTTTTATCTCAACTTTTGCCATTTTTAATTACTAAATCTAAGCATTTAGATGTTGCTGGCATTATAGTGAAGTTTTTAGTATTAGCATCTGCCTGTTTGGAAGTGCACACACTAAATGACAAGGGGAGACACACATTCTTACCGATCCATTGTAGAAGGTAGCAGCAGCTGATGTGAAAGAGACAAGTCCCACTTGTTGTTTCCTTCTGAATAAATACGAGTTACATCCACCTTGATGTTTAAGTCCCATGCTGGGGCCATATGTGTCATCGATAAATCATGATCCATTATAACTGAGATTGCATGAAACATACAGCAGAGCCATGAAGAATTTATGCCCAATGTCCGTTGTAAAAATCAGATTGTAGTACTTCTGATTATAAAGCTTTCTCTTCGTTCTGATGATAGAAGCCCCTACACTTATCAGGCTTGCAAATTCTGTTATGCTTCTAAGAGTCTATCAAGCTTTCCTTAGATAGTATTTGGACAGTACTATCTCACTGACAAATCTTCATCTTATGAATGTCTAAGAGATGTTCAGTCCCAGTATCTCAGATGTTTGACATGATAGCATTGGTATAAAGTTATGACATGCCTTTTATTTTCTGGGCAGTCAGAAAAAGTGAAACAAAAGAGATGCATAAGCACTGAAAATATAGTTATCCTCTACTGCATTTATTATTATTTTTTGAGAAAATACTTGCATACTTTTGGAGTGTGAGGAGAAACTGCATGGCATGGAAAAGTGAAATAAAAAATGAATTTAAGCTAAGAAAAAAGAAAGACTTCTGTTACTGATACTAAGGTTGTAGGACTGAAATGTTAGTTAGATTAAGGGGGATTTGGTGTATAATAAGTCTTGAATGGTTTGACACCAGAAGAAGAAACAACGCAAGCAGTTTTAAGTCTGTAAACCTGTTGCAAACTTCCATGATGGCTGTTTGAATGTTTTCAAATTTCTCTCTCGCTTCCTTATTGCACAAAGTTTCTTAGCACCTGCATTTCATGCTGGAAAGGTAACATTTCATAAGTTTATAATACATTGCATATGTAACTCCAGTTCAATAATCATTTTAAGGACCTTTAATCCCACCAGCAGGAAGCAAAAGTCTGAAAAATAATATATTATTTGGGTTGACTAAGACTTATCCTAAAGGCTGCCGCAGTGATCATGTCAAAATGGGCCATTCAGAAAAGAATTGGCTTGTTCAGCAGTTTAGTGACTTTAGAGACTAACACATATTTAAGCTCTGAAGCATGTTGAAGAACCTGTGTGATACTTGGTGTAGACCATCTCCTAGAACAGTGAAACCATGGATAGACTATATTTTAGCATAATATCCTGCTGAATTTTGAGCTTGGAATCCATGTAACCTTTTTAGCTTTATTTAATGCGTTACTTCTAAAGGAGACAATGGATTTTGGGTGGTGCAACTTTTTAGGCAGTTTGGCAGACAGACACCTAAGTGGATCCAGAAAGTAACATGATATCAGTGGTTCACTTTCCAACAGGATTTCTCTAGTTCTGACCGAGGTTACATTGTTTGTGTGGCATAGTGGCACAGAGGTTAAATAGTCTTCCTCATAGTTCTAGAGTTGTTCATTCTAACCATCAGTGACTTTCTTAGGTGTGCAATAGAATTATTTGCATGCCAGAGTAATTCATAGACTGTTACTATGCTAATGACCTGGGGGATTTTTCTAAGCCTAGCTATGTTTTCCCAAAAGAATAATGATGTCCTGTATTAAAACAGAACATTGAGGGCCAGGCAGTTATAAGCTACCTCTGTCCATAATGAACATGGATGCCAGGTCTGGTGTAAATTTCCTATTCTTCATACACTGCTCTAGGTAGTATCCAACTGGATAGTAGACAAACTCAGCTTCACATAAATGTGTCCCATAGGGGGAGCATTCTGTGGGACACATATCTGTTTCTCCAGCATGTACTGTTTAAGTCACAGACAAAATTCAGGTCCCTAGACCTTATATTTCTGTTTGATTTTGAATATGCAGGAGATTCATAAGTGTGGGGTTGCAGATGCCTTGTAAGCCAGGCATAGATCAGCCCTCAGAAATCTATAGCAGACTAAGGAAATAAATACAAAATAAATAAATACATAATTTAAACATTGGCCTTCCCAAATTTTTTTCTGTATTACATTGCTTGTATAACAATAATCTCTCAATATTTAGGAGGAAGCTTGTCATTTCACATACTAAAAAGCTTTAGCCTGGATGAGTTCAAATTTGACCGGATTATTTACTTAGGAGTAGAAAATTCAAACCTGAATTAATGACAGTCAGGCTTCTCAATGGCCATAAGTCTTAAGTGTGATTGATTAGTATAAGCCTAATTAACTAAGTCTGTCATGCAGTTATCAGTGTTCGTAAGGCTTACTAAAATAATGTTAACTGCATTGCCTGCTGTGCTGCAAATGGACATAATGGGCCCGATTCCAAAAGACCACTTACACTGAAAGCAGGCTGAGATCAGCTCATTTGGAATCTGCCTCTCCAGCCCCAATATAAGCCAGTTTATAGATCTTTTACTGAAGTAAGTCACTTACATGAAGACCGATGTCGGAATTGGTGCCGACTTATACTGAGAGCAACTCTTTTGGAATCTAACCCTCTGTCAGTTGCTCTCTGTATTCTTTTTTCCAGAGCTAATGCAATAAAACAACTGTAAACCCACATTTTGTTGTTTAACTGCAAGCTGTTAGTTCGTTGTAGTGGTGCACTATTGTAAAGTCTCCAGTGTGGTATTATCATTCCCTACTATTATTATTACCTGTTTATTTGCGAACACCTTTCCAGGTGGCGGCACAGGTACAACAAGGTACATTTTGCTTTGTGGTGCTTTGTTACGTTTACCTGTGTGCAGTATTTTTTAAACAAGCAATTTGATTCCTGTATGCCTACCGATTTCTTTTCAGCCATAGCTATCAGTACAGAACTAATCAGTTGTCAGAAAATGTATTTTCAGCAATGAAAGCCCAAGGGAGATGGTATGTTTGTGTAGCTTTTACAGCATTAAGCTGAATTCTGTGCTGTAGAATGCATTTCTTCATCTGGTCTCTATGAGATCTGATGCTGTCCCTAAAGCACACATCTAATGATCATGCCAACAGACAAGTCATTTTGCCAGCCTGATAACAGAACCACCAAAGGGATGAGTCTGTCTTGTATGATCGCAGGACTGCTATTCAGTTGAGAGAGTGATAAAGCAGATCAGACAGTGTTCATCCCGATTAGCTCTACTCATTTATTGGGATAGAGCTTACAGCTCACTCAGTATTTTTTTCTTACTTTTCACATTCAGCTGTTATTGCAAAGATAAATGATAGGATGGCCCATTGGGAAAGTGCATTAACTCTGTTTCCTGCTTTGATGGGCAGAAAGCATTTTGTGACTGTGATTTAACCTCATGATGTCATAATAAACTGGAGTTAATTGTATCTGTTTTTATTATTTGAAGGATGTAATAAACCAGTCATAATATTTAATTTAAGTTACCAGTATAAATGAAAGCACTTCTTTTTAGTGAAACTTTACTTCAGGTTTGATCACACTATCAGTGCTATCAAGCTCTGTTTATATTTTGACTTTTTATTTATAGTTATGCTCTCTGGAATGCTAGAAAATATGAATGTTACATATCTGAATATTGAAAACTAGTGAGAAGTACTTTATATAGGGATGCCTTTTTGTAGCACACATTTCCATGGACATTGGTTCAACTCATTCTTGGAACATTTTAGGATTTGTACTAAGGCTATGGTTTCATTATTTATTTATTGCTTTACCTATGTATCTGTTTGCTGACCAGATATTCATGCTAGACTAATCACAGGTGTCTCGTTTGCAGGTGAGAACCAGCAGAGAGGAATATGGTTATACATTAGAAATTACATATTACACCAGAAGGCATAGAACCCAGCATTATGTACACTTTATAAAAGCTTAGTTTAATGTTCTGCATATAATCATTAATGCAGGTGGTAATGTTCCTCTGTTAAGGTTACAGGCAAACTTACATTTTGTATTAATGTATCTTGTGATTCAGTTATTTTTAATAATCTTAGTTTGAATGATATGCTTTTGCAAAATAGTTCTAGTCAATTGTGAGTATAAGAAAAAAACAGTGTAGGAAAACTGAGAAATCACAGCATAATTCTGGTAGCTTTACTGAACTGAATTACTGCTTAACTGACAGTTTTCAGTTTTTTCAAAGTCCTGGGTCTGTTTAAGTTTTGCTGTCAAATCAAGAAATTTTGATCATGTAGGTCTTAGTAGAGAGCAAGCCAGACACTGTGAGTTAGCTGTTATATCATTCTTTTATTTTAGAGACTGGGCAAAGTGTATATTAAACCCTTTTTCAGAAAATGAACGTCCTCCAGCAGGATGTTAATGTACAGGTAATGCTCGCTGAATAATTAGTCCACCACTTCACGGCAGCATATTAAACTGCCATGGAGTTTGTACTGTAAGGAAGCTAATGGCTGCCACTATTTTATGCTTACTTAGCAGTACTTTTGCTGTTTAGCAAGTGTAAAATTAAAACAGACAATTTAAGAAAAAAAAATAGAAAAGTGTGTGTGTGTGTTTGTGTGTGTGAGTTTATAAGTATTTATGTTTCTGTCTCTGTGCTTGTGTGCATGAAAGCGGAATTGTGTGTTTGAGAGAGAAGTAGATCACGTGAGCAGTGGCAGCAGCAGCAGCAGTTAATATTAAAAGGTATACATACCTCTCAACCTCTTAACTCAATATATCTGGATAAAGCCTAAAAAACAGGGGTGATACAAAGGCTCAAAAATAGGAACAGGTTTTTAACATTGCTGTTATAAAATTAAAAAGTTGCTAGAATAAAATGATTTGTTTTAGTGTTTATTTTATGAAATTAATAGTCACAAACTCAAGGGGTTGGGTGGGTGGCCTAATGGTTAAGGTGTTTGCCTTATAAACACAAGGTACAAGGTTTGAATCTCACAGGGGATAATTGGCTAGGCTTAAAATGGCTTGCAAGGGCAGTTAGCCTAGTACTAATCTATGAACCTAAATGTATGTCATTATTTAGTGACTTCATGTTCCAACGATTTGCCAGCAAACCACACATTTTATGAGAAACAGACCAAAAAACTGAGGCACAAATCTAGACATTCTTTGATGATAATATATTTTGGATGTAAGATAATTCCTCCAGCTCCATTTAAATATATTACAGCAAGTTTACAACATCAGGCGGAGAAATTGTTTTACATCAAAAGTAGAAAAAAATAATATAGTAACAAAAAAAAGTAAAACAAAATTTTACAGACAGCCTATTCTGTTAGCACTATAATACCCTCCACATGTGTTGTCAGTCCTCAGAACATCCCTGTTACTCTGTTAATTACACAGTAACACACATCCTGATGGGCATTATTGCTTGCTTATTATACCCATTTTATCCTATATAGAGCCATGGGGTAGCCAGAGCCCCCTTAATCATTTAATCTACTTCTTAAGGGTACTTGACATGTAACAGTACTAAATAAGTAGTTCAGTTAATCAAAATAAATCATAATGTTCTTTCACCATACACCACCTGTAGTATTATTATTCTTATTATTATTATTATTATTATTATTATTTGTTTACCCGCGGTGGTGGTGCTGCGGTAGCGTTGTCGCCTCACAATAAGACGTTGTCCGGTTCGATTCTCTGCTAGAGCGTCTTCTGCGTGGAGACATGTGTGAATGGGTGTACCTTTGTTGAAGGTTGTGCGCCAGGGCTGGTAACTCAGCACGCAAAAATCAACTACCAATCATTAGCGGACCGGAGTTCTGCTGTGGCGACCCCTAGCCGGGAAAAGCCGAAAGACACAACATTATTATTATTTGTTTAGTTATTGCCATTTGTTTTTAATTTCTGTGGTTATAAAAATTAAAACCTGTCATAGATTGCTAAACTTTTACTAGACAGGTATTCTGGATGACTGTATATAGAGAGAATAGTCATACAATCTAGTTGGTAGATTTGCCATCCTTCCTAGAAATAGTTATGTTGCTCATTCCAGGAGTAAATCTGCAGGTAACTGATCATTAAAGCAGAACATAAAGAAGGTGAATGTATTCCAATGTTTGACAAGTAAGATTAGCTTGTTCCACACACAGGGGATTTCTTGAGTGTGAAGCCGATCTCCCAAAAGGTATTTTATGTTGTGATGAAGACTAAGGTCCTTGGAGGAAGTATTTGTAGTATTAGTGGTATTTCTAAGGTGGGGGAGGGTTTAGAAGGTCCTGTTCTTCCATAGTCTGGAAAGCAGGGAGGAGCTCACCTAGTAGTAGTTGGTACAAGAGGTGAGAGAGATTTCAGTCTGTCCAGGTCGATAATGAAACTTAGTTAATTTATTTATTTATTAGCTAGAAGCATTCTTTCTAGTTGAGCAAAGCTTATGGAGAGGTATGTTCCTAATCGTGCATTTTATTCTGTCATGGGCTTTAACTGAGGAAAAGGACACTGTGAAGTCCTTGGACCTGAAGGATATACCTTTGCTAATTAATATGGCAAGCTAGAATAATTTTCTAACTATAACTGACACATTATGATTGAAGGATAGTTTGATGTTAATAACTATTCCTAGAGCTCTAATGTCTGTGCTGATTTTAAGCAAGGTGGTGATTATGTGGTAATTAGTAGGATAGACTTTTTTTTTCAAAGGCAACTGCATTACATTGTTTGGGTTTATGCTTCTGGCTGTAGTCAGAACACCAGCTGTTTGTTGTTCCAAGCTACCTTTGGAGGATAAGAGTGTCCTAGCATGTAGTTTACAGTCATCAGCAAATTTGGGTAGCAGCAGACCTTTGACATAGGTTCATAGGTGGTTACTAGACATGCAGTCCAGGAGACTATCCTGAATTCCCAGTTGCCACAGAAGACTACCTGGTTAAGTGACTTGCAGATCCAGAAGCACTGAAGAGCTGTACAGTAATGTGTGCACTATTTAGCATTCCCTTGGCATCCTTATAACTGATTGCTTATAAGCCCTATATTTATGCATACATCTAAATCGTCGGCTTTTATTTGTCTGTCTTTTCTTTATTAAAGTGTTAACAGGTTAATTGGACTTTCCTTACACTATTCAACCACATCCGAGAAAAGTAGGCATGTATTTGCAGTCAAAACAATCTGCCATACCATTTAGCAAGAGGGCTACTCAGTGGCTTGTGTGGAATATTACATTAAACAAACACTCATATAAAGATGTTTGCATGCACCTAGATGCAAACCTACTAATACTGACAATTAACAACTTTAAATAAAATAACATGAAAAATGTAAAGATATGTAACATGTTAATGCCAGTAACACAGCACTGCACTAGATTTTACTGGCCTATTCAAGAAACCACCTTCTGTCAGATGCCTGCAGAGATCCTTAAACCCTGTCTGCATTTTAAACTGGTAAGTTTGTAGACCAGGACTTGAGAGATGTGAGAATGTGAGGGGGCTACTCAAGCTATTGGACTGCAGCCCCCCAGCTGAAAATGAAAAACAACAAAAAAAGAAAATAAAAAAGACACCCTGGAATGGAAAATAAAAAATACTCCCAGACCGGACTCTGCGCATGTAAGCGAGCATTCCCGGCACTACACACATATGTGCACAGAATCTGGACTGGTTTAAGAGCAGTCCGGATTAGGCAGAAGGCAGCAGACTACAGAAATGTCCAGAAGTCTATGCGGTTACAACCACATAGACTGGAAGGGGACCGAACTACAACGTCTGCAGGCTGGATATCCAGCCTGCTCACACGGGAACGTTTTCTTTTCTCATTGCGGTGATTACGAAGCAAGGGAACTTCAATGGAGCTGGGACTTATTTCTTCAATGAAGATAGCCCTCAGGTAAGTTTATTTCACAGGAGTGTGTGTGTGTTTATATATATATATATATATATATATATATATATATATATATATATATATATATACACCTGGTGGCTAGACAGACTTCAAACCTTGTACCTTGGGTACAGGTAGCAAGAGCCTGACTTCCTTACCCACCATCACTTGTGAAAAGTGCTCAAAATTTGTTGCATATTTTTGTTCTGTTCCTCATAAATCTGTGGTTTTCTGGATTTAATTCATTAAGTAATGACAGGCATTTGAATTTCGGACTTCATATTCTTCAGAAAGTACATGTAACACAAAACCTTTTATTGCAGCAATTTTATAAGTTTATAAGACCAATATTTGAAATGTGTCCCTATTTTTGTGGCTGTATTCCCCATTATTGGCTTTGTCTAGTTTTTTTTTTTGTGCTAAGAGCTTGAGAGCTATGGTGAGAACTGAATTCACTAAATGATAGCCATTCAAGTTTCAGTCTTCCCATGTTTCAAGAAACAGTTGATTGTGCTATTTTGCACTGACTATGGTGCACAGGGTCCTGTGTTCAAGACTTGGCAGTGAAATGCATGGTGGTAACACATCATTTTATTCTAGGAAATTTCCAAGATTATACAAGCAATGTTTAAAATGTGTCCCTGTTTTTTGGGCTTTGGCTCTTTCCAGATTTCTTGTGCTGCAAAGTTGAGAGATACAGTTGAGTTTCTTGAGAGTATTTTACAAGGAGCTGAGAGCTTCATGGGAAGGGAAGTTTAGTGCTGCTTATGCTGAGTCTGCTTGCACTGTTAACACAACAGGTAGTGTACTTGCTTTTGATGCAGAAGGACGTGGGTTCTACTCCCACAGTATGTAGATACATTGCTGATACTGTACTGTGTTGTATTTTTAAAGGGGGTGGATGCTGCAGTCCTGGGAATGTCCTCTTTGGTGGTGATACTTAGTAACTATGAACCTGTTATATTACTAGTTTATATTTTTTTAACATAGGCAATTTATTCCTCAAGGGCAACCGGCACTTTATTTGTAGATGAAATCGTGAAATATAAAGTTGTTTGCTAGTAGCAACCTCTACATTAGTTACAGATCTATTTAATGTGGAATTATTTAGATGAATTTTACTTCTACAGAGATTGTGCATATTTACTGATACTGATGGATTATAGACGTTTGAGTAGACTTTTATGATGGAAATTTTCTGAATTGGGCAGTTTTGTCATTATCAGTGCATGCACTTTGTTTCATTGTTTACTGGAAAAATATTCAAAACAATACATTTAAAATGCCCTCTAACAACTGTACTGTATTATACAAGGAATATAATTTAATACAGTCAGGAAGGTGTATCTTTTTCCTGTGCAAGGGGCCTATGATTTGAAAACAGCCGAAAGTTAATCTTTATCTGCCACTGGCCAGATGTATTTTCTTTGAATGTGGGTTTCAGTGCTATTTCAATGAATGTGAGTTTCAAGGGCAGAGAAGTTTTAATGCTAAGTATATTTTCATTGCGAGACTGCATTGCTTTCTTTAGCAGATGTCTATTAGTGTTTGTGCTGTAAAATGCAAAATAAAATGTTCAAATGAAATCCAAATCATTGTAGACATAAAGCAGTATGCACATTACAGTGGTTATGATAAATGGGGCAAAATAGCCAAATAATGGGGCATTGGAGTAGCTGCAGGGGAGAGAACTGATTCGACCAAACTCAAACAGCCCCGGCTGAACTATACCTCTCAGCTGTCCAGAATTTTGCAGAATTAATAGATTTTTGCTTCTTATTTTTGGTTTGTTCCTCATAAAATTTGTGGTTTTCTGGCAAATCATTTAGGAATGAAGTCACTAAATAATGACATACATTGAGTTTCAGACTTCATACCCTTCAGAAAAATGCATGCTAAAGCAAGACCTGTTATTCTGTCAACTGTCTAAATTTATGCAAGAGAAATTGTTAGTACTGTTTGTATGTTCCCCCAATATATTTGGCCTTCTCCAGATTTCCTGCATTAAGAGATCGAGAGGTATGTGCAAATAAATTGCTTTATAGAATTGGGTATATCCAAACCTCTCAACTGTCCCTGATTTTGGCTCAAAGTGTTGCTCTCCCCCTAATAATCCCTCCACAAAATGGCAAATTTGGAAGAAATTGTCTGGGGTTTACAATTAATAAGTAATTGTAATGATCAGAGTTATAGATAACTTTTAATTTCAGAAATGCATGTAGATTCTTATTTTGTCAGCTGCTCAAGTTAACAGTACTAATATTAAAATGTGTCCATTCTTTGGCAGGTTCCCAGCTGTATTGTGTGGCTATTTTATATTTTTGCATCACATTTTTGGTCCGTTTTTCATAAAATTGTGGTTGTTTTCTGGTAAATTAGTGGCAAATCATTAAAGACTGAAGACAGAAAATAATGACAGACATTTGGGTTTCAGATTTCATACCCTTCAGAAAATGTGTACTAATGCAAGACCTACTATTCTGTTATCTTTCTAATTTTATAAAAGCAATATTTAAAATTGTCCTTATTTTGGGGCCTTTGTCCCACTTCTATTCATGGCTTTGTACAGATTTCTTGCTCTGAGGTTGAGAGGTATGACAAATGTGTCAGGGCCATCACCGTCAGCCAGAGACATTTCAAATTGTGACATACTTGTACCTTACTCCTCCTTGTAGTGACTCTGGATGTGTCCAAGCAAGGCAAGGAGCAGTTATGCAGTGTAAGTGTGCAGAGTATCCCCCCGTCCCATGTAGGCACAAGTACTATAGTGGCTTTTCATATGTCCTTGATTTTGCAGAATGTTCTGGTTTTCTGTCGTATTTTTATACTGTTGATTTATGCTTCTTCTTATTCAGAAAATGCATGTTGTTGCAGTACCTGTTGGTCTGTGTTTAAGTAATGCTTTAATGAGCATCAGGTAAGCTTGTCTGAGATTGTAAGATGCAAGAAAAGCTTTCATAAGCATACTGTTAAAGAGTTACCAACATTGAAAGCCTTTTTGTTGTTGCCATGCAGAGAATATTTACATAACTAGATAGCGTATAATCCTTAGGTATTGAAATGCATATGACAGTATTTGTAATAAAGGACAGAATTACAGTATTTTCAGAACCTCATTACATTTGTTGGAGACTTGCAGTCATCTTTGCAGGCTTTACCAGTAAACTAAACAGAATGCCAATCTATCTTGTGGTCTATAACATGTGCAGTAATCCTTTAAGCAATTTATCTTGAGCTTGTTTCTTGTTTGCTGTTCATTTTTTACTATGATCATGTTTCCCCATGAAAGAAGTAGATAGTTGTTGTTAGGCAGCAAGTCTTTTTTGGATAAGAAACATTTTTACAAGTGGGGGTATCACAGAGATTGCCACTTGCAGCATATTACTTGGTACTTTTATAAAGCTGAATATAAATTATAATTAGAACTGCTGTGCAAGGAGAAGTGGTTTGAGTTGAGTGCTGCTTGTTTTTCTTATACTTGATTTTGACTGGCATTCCAGTAATGTATTTAAAAAGTAATTTATTTCTTCATGCCTCACAACCTTTTTGTCTCTATCTAGATATTAAGTAAGCAGTCGTGTAGCCAATGCATTGAACTGTTTTTTCTTCTCCACTTCGTTTTGTCTTGATTGGACTCTCGTAATGATGGTATGGCACCCAGGGGAGCGTATTTAATTAAAGTCCCAGTTTTGTGTTTTTTTAGCATAGCTCCACCCCTTTCTAGTTGGACACACCCCTTCTCATTGGCACCACCCATCCAGCTGTCTCCTGCAGCCCCCCCCTTTAATTTGAAGTCACCAGCCACCATTGATGTCACTTCATACATATATGGCATCACATAGCTTCATAAAGTATGTACAG
>NC_056727.1:300699949-300714949 GCF_019279795.1 Protopterus annectens | reverse complement strand
TCTATAGCTAGGTCCCATGATATGGGACAATACCCGGGGTAATTTGCACATGGATTAACTCCAGGGTATCATCCTATTTGAGGTTTTGTTGTTTTATAATTAGATTTTTATTATAATGCAGTCTTTGTTCTTGTATTTTTGTTTTGGTAGTCTGGGGACTAGCATCAGGTTATTTTGGTCGCTCAAACTCTTTTAATAAGAAGTACAGAATTTATGTGCATCATAACTTGTTTTAGGATTCCCCAAAATGGAGTTTCAAAAACTGTGCTATGAAAATGTATCTATGGTGTACACTGAAAGGCCACATTTTAACTAAATGTTGAAGCATGCACCTATCTACTAATTTTAGAAACAGATTTAATGCTCTAATCAATATTTATTTCTTATCAAAGTAAATAAATGAAACCTTAGACTTCATACCCAGTCTACTGTAAAAAGCTATTAAAATAATTCAGCCTCAAATAGCAGCTATGATGTGATCAATGTTATACCATTTGGTTAATAATTAATCTAAACTAAAATGTTTAAATTCTCAAAAGGTTACGTTCTTAAAACAGCTATTCTACCAAGATTGCAAAAACAATCAGTACATCCGTTTTTGCAGGGGGGCAGGCCTCTCTGATATGGAGGCAAAACCCACCATACTCCCAAATTTATAAATATATCTATTCTGACATTGCCAAACTTAGAGCAGCGGAGAAACTGGGAAAGAACACTAAAATTTACATTCTCCCTCTTCTCTGTTTCCTCTGTTCACTCATTGCACAACCTGGACAGTCTTGATCTAGCAAAACTTTAACGCAGGAGATGTGCGACCTTTTCTATTTAACACTATTGAGTCTTGCTGTTCTGGACTTCAACAATGAATAGGATTCTCCACAGATAATCACACCTTGACTATTGTACAAACCCTTACATTATGTCTTCATCCATAGCAACACCTGAATTCTCCCAACAGGTCCCTTGGCCCAATTTTGGAACCATCATTTAACTTTTCATTAATAATTTATTAACCATACCACTCTGAAGTTACATGCAAGGAAGAAAAATGATTATACCATTTGTCCACCACTGTTGTATTTTCTTATAGTTTCATAGGTGATTTTCAGCCTAACTACTCTGGGGGGTGGGGGTGCTTTTCAAGCCTAACCCTGCTTCCCAAATGGGCCTGACAAATTTTGATACGCTACTGTTATTGGGGATATATGTAGACTTGGGCATGGGTGGTCAAACATTTTCAAACACACAGGCTGCCTCTTGGTTTTTGTTGTTGTTTTCTCCCATTTTCATGTTTTCAGTTGATCATCAGTTGCTTAGCTACACTGTTTTTCTTTAATGTCCTTGTTATTACTCCTTAGAGCTAGGTGGGTTGGGCAGCGAAAGTGGAGTGGGGCAGCCTGCAGTGTCACATACGCTGGCCCTAACTCTAGCACATCACTGCTGACATCAGCTAGCTCCCACCCCGCTCAGATGCTGGAATTTTACCAGTGATCTGTTTAATGATTAGAACTCTTCTTTATCATGGGGGATGCCCTGAATATATGCTAAATCCTCTTGTCATATGTCAGTGGAGGAAATCTTACTAAATACTCTCACTCTGAGGGTTAAATGCATTTTTGATAACTATTCCTAACTTCTCTGCTTTGTTTGATGTGTGCTATATGTTATGTAATCTGATTACTGCACCCTTTGTTTTGATTATAAAACATATTGTTTTATTGTTATACTGGAGTTTTCTGTTGTTTTTAATGTGGGTTTTGGGGAATATGTCCATTTTGTCAGAACTAATTCTCTGTTATTTATTCATTCATTCATTCATAAATAAATAACTGAACACTTATAAGTCACATCTGTTTTGGTCCCTGAAGATGACCGTATCTAGTGCTGGCTACTGTTGTTTCATTTAGTAAGGTGCTGTTTCATCAGTGCTAACCCCTCCTTAAGAAAGAGTTTTATTTTTAATTGCAGACAGATTTGGTGACCTCCGGACAACAACTCATTTGCAAAGAAAGTGGCTATCATATGAGGAGAACAAGAATCCAGATGTGCAATTTTTACATCTGTGATCATATGTGCAGAATTATTTCATAGGCCTGTTCTGCGAATCTGCTACTGACATTGTCAGTCACAGAATGCAGCTAGTCTCTCGGCATAACTTAGTTGACATTAATACCTTATTAGCCTGGGGCCACAGTAGAATCCAAATGCATAATACGAAAGATAGCCTTTTAGGTGGTACTGCCTTCATTTAGAAGGGCACTTGAACTACATGCGTACCACCATGGGGCATGGTGTTTTTTTGTGCAAACTGGATGTTTTTTCCTGTGTCATTCATGGCCCAACAGATTGCATGTTAGGGTTACCGTCACATATACTTGTGATGGAGAGAGACTGCATTTGCTGTTTTAAGCAGGCTTAAGTATCTCAGCCCTGCCTTGATTCAGATATACCCCACACCTGGTAAAATATTTTAGGGCACAGCTAACCTCCAAGAGGAATGGAGCCTTTCAGAGAACCTTGTATATTCCATTATGTTCTGAAGGTTGCAAGCACAACCCAAAGGTTTCATGGTATACTTCCCTGGTCCACTGCAGCTTCAATGATATTTGCTATAGATATCCTCCCTCTGTGCCTTTGCAAAGCAATAATAATCTAGATTAAAAGAGATATAGTCCATATATTCTAACAACAGGGTTATCTTTAAGGATATTTGCAGTTCCGCTACATTGTGTTGTGCATTAAAAACTACATGCATTTTACAATGATTTATCCACTACATTCAGATGAAACCAAAATCGTCAAATGTTTTTTTTTTTTTTTTAATTAGGAAGACAATTATTCATACACACAGATCAGTTTTACACTGCAATCCATATGCTTTCCAGGTCAGATGCCAAATTTATGTCTAATCATGGAGAGACTAGCTTTTAAGGAGGTACTTACTTTATCTGTTTTCTGGTCAGTCAGCCTGTCTGTTGACATATGCAGATTACAGGGTTGATGTCAGCTCTCCTACTTAGGCCATAGCATTTTGCAGGGAATGCCTAAGGAAGTCTAAATAAACTGCATGCTTAGATTATTGACGCTGTGTGTATATTGTTTCCTTGATGGGCTGAGGCTGAATGGAAGACAGTAATAACTAGTGGATTAAAAGATCTGATTGCAGATCAGGATTGACTGAGGAATGTGCTGAACCAGATCGTATATTTTCATTGCTTATGTACATGTTTTTAAGCATTTATCAACTTTTGTGATCTGAACAAATGGCATCTGCCAACAGTTTTATAGTCTGCTTAATGCCTTTCGGATAAGACAGCAAAATTAGCATAAATCTTTTCCCCTTATAACAAATGTGCACTCAGTACCCATTAAGTCGAAGGCAAACAACATTAAACACTTGAATGTTCATATCTTCCTTTCAGGAAGCTGTCAGTAATAGGTATGTGGTAATTACTCTACAAACCGCAGATCAAAGTAAAAAAATTCTGTAAGGAACAGAATACATACAAATGGCCGTAATACCTCATATTGTGTATCCATTTCAGCCTGCTGCTTCTTCATAACCAATAAGTCACGTTAAGTATATCTTTGCTACCCTAAAACATGTACATGGCATAGTGAAACTCCATGGGTATTTACAAGCAAACTAAAAACCGGATGTGAAGGAAATCTTTCAACGTCTGATCAGTAGGTGATTATTCTAGCAGCACAGCACCGTAGCTGAAAGATATTTCAATGTCTAACCAAAAAGTGTACTTCTAGTAGCACATTTAAGGATTGTTCTGCAGTGGATAACACACAGGTGAAACTGCAGCTTAGGCAACGGATCCCATACCCCCCCTGGTACCCACTGATCCTCCTCATTGAAGTAATTTTGGAGGAAACAACAGAACTGAGCTGTGGGGCAGGGGTCCCTAGGCTCACATAAATCATGGGATTCTAGATGTTTCTTAGATGCATGTTAGAGTTTTTTTCCTCCAACCTTTTGATCTGATGATGGGTAGAACAAAAATTATGACAGCAGAAAGAAAGTTAAGTCTTATTCTTCAAATTAACTTTTTTTCCCTGCATCCTTTCAACACTCCCTGACTAGCAGTATTGCCCTGAAATAAATGTGGAAGAAATAAAATAATTAACCAGAGGGTCTGGTGGCTACCAGGTTGCTATTAGCCACAAGGTTTTTAGGTGCATGTTAGTTTTTTTTTTATTTTCCATCATTTGATCTAATGATAATCTGAACAAAAAACATACAAGTAAAGAAAGAAATTCAATCTTTTATTTTTTTCTTTCAAGCAAGAAATTAGTTGTATCTTACAAAAATAGCAGTTCACAATAAACTGAAAAGGCAGATGCTTGCTAGGATATATAAATCATGTATTGGAACAGGATCTCGCTGCCCCCCCCCAAAAAAAAATGTCACCTTCTGTGTATATCTCTAGTGTTAAATTGAAATGATAGCATGAATAGCCTTAGCCGTATATTTGAAGTGGATGCTGTCAAACATATATACAGCATTCCTCTTCAACCATATCTCCAATACATAGCCACCTTATGTGTGTCACTCTGAAGGCAGAATGGGAGCAAAACCAAACAAATATAAAAGAACACAATTAATACATTTCAACCTGTTGCTGTCAGATGTATATAAACATCATATATCCTTATTCCTTCCTCCCAAAAGGTAGTAATCTGTAGAGTCATCTGATGTTTGATTGTTCGGAAAGTGAAACAAATAATCAAACTAATGTATTCTAGCTTGCTGCTCTTGACCACTTCATTTCCCCTGGACAAGATATATTGACCTTCTGTGCACAGCTCTTAAGTATATGAGGAAAATTAAAGAAAAAATGATCACACTGTTCCCAGCAGCAGCAGAAGCCATAGTGACCTTCTGGACCCACATTGTGATTGCAGATGGCAAATAAATTTAAAGAACTAATAGCAACATCTTTATCCTCCCACACTCCCCACCTTTACAAGCTACAGTGACCTTTTATGCACATCCCTAAGCAGGGCTGATTTTAGACTAAATGGGATTCAGGGAAGAGGCCTCTACTAAATCTGTGTCAAAATATACAGTGGATATAAAAAGTGTACACACTCCTGTTAAAATGCCAGGTTTTTGTGATATAAAAAACGAGACCACAATAAATCATTTCAAAACTTTTCCCAGCTTTAATGTGACCTATATAACCTGTACAATTCCATTAAAAAACAAACAAATCTATTAGGGGAAAAATATAAAAAATAAAAAACATACAATAAGCTGGTTGCCTAAGTGTGAACACCCTTAAACTAATACTTTGTTGAAGCACCTTTTGATTTAATTACAGCATTCAGTCTTCTTGAGTACACACCTGCCATCAATTAAAGAGACTATGATTAACCCCAAATGAAGTTCAGCTGTCTTAGTAGGATTTTCTTGACATTTTACTCAGTTGCCTGCAACTGCCATGGTCCGCAGAGAGCTTACAGAGCATCGAAGGGATTTTATTGTTGAAAGGCATCAGTCAGGAGAAGGGTCAAAAAAAATTCCACAGCATTGGATATACCATGGAACACAGTGAAGACAGTGATCAAAAAGTGGAGAAAATATGGGACAACAGTGACGTTGCAAAGAACTGGATGTCCCTCCAAAATTGATGAAAAGACAATACAAAAATTGGACACGGAGACTGCCAAGAGACCTTCAGCAACACTGAAGGAGCTGCAGGAATTTCTGGCAAGTACTGGTTGTGTACTACATGTGATAATCTCCTGTATTCTCCATATGTCTGGACTATGGGGTAGGGTTGCAAGACAGAAGCCTTTTCTTACACAGAAAAACATCCAGGCCCAGCTAAAATTTGCAAAACAATACATCATGTCTCCCAAAAGCATATGGGAAAATGTGTTATGGTCTGATGAGATCAAGGATGAACTTTTTGGCCACAATTCCAAAAGGTACGTTTAGCGCAAAAACAACACTTCGCATCACCAAAAGAACACCATCCCCACAGCGAAGCATGGTGGTGGCAGTATCATGCTTTGGGGTTGCTTTTCTTCAGCTGGAACTGGGACTTTAGTCAAGGTGGAGGGAATTATGAACAGATACAAATACCAGTCACTTTTGGCCCAAAACCTTCAAGTATCTGCTAGAAAGTGGAAGATGAAGAGGAATTTTACCTTTCAACACGACAATGACCCCAAGCATACATCCAAATCAACAAAAGAATGGCTTCACCAGAAGAACATTAAAGTTTTGGAATGGCCCAGCCAGAGCCCAGACCTAAATCCAATAGAAAATATGTGGGGGGTGACCTGCAGAGGACTGTGCACAAGAGATGCCCCACAATCTGACAGATGTGGAGCACTTTTGCAAGGAAGAGTGGGCAAATCTTGCCAAGTCAAGATGTGCCATGCTGATAGAGACTCTTACCCAAGAAGACTGAATGTTGTAATTAAATCAAAAGGTGCTTCAACAAAGTATTAGTTTAAAGGTGTGCACAGTTATGCAACCAGCTTATTGTATGTTTTTTATTTTTTGTATTTTTCCCCTAACATATTTGTTTGTTTTTCAATGGAATTGTACAGGTTATAGGTCACATTAAAGGTGGGAAAAATTTTGAAATGATTTATTTTGGTTGAATTTTTTTATAGCACAAAAACCTGACATTTTAACAGGGGTGTGTACACTTTTTATATCCACTGTACTTGTACAGCCTAGCCCCCAGAAACACTGAGGGCCTGACTATTTTGTAATGTATTTTATTCTCAATTTTAGAACGTGAATATCTTGTCCCCTTTTCACTACTACCTAATGTGATGATTTACTCACAGCATACAAACATGCATGCACACACAAACAAATTCTAACAATGCCCCTGAAAGGGAAAGTCTGTCACTAGATGTGAATTTTTCATAGATACACACACACACACACACACACACACACACACACACACCGTCCCTGATAAGCCAGGTAGATTTTTTTCAGGCAGGGTCGCATGCACAGAAACACACAAAATGCTCTTGAAAATCTAGACTTGTCACAAGATGTGTACACATGCGCTGCATGGACAGGGTCAGCTGGTGCTGATCATAGACTGTCTCAGCGAATAACGACTAACCAAGGTCAGTTAGTGAACACGGGTATAACATGGCTAGGCTTGTAAAGGCCCTAGTGCCATTAGCCTAGTAACCTCCTATGAACCTATGAAATTAGACTAACATTGGTCCTAATAAGTCAGATTTTTTGCACTACGCATTGATTTTTTTTTTTCAAACTCGCGCGCTTGCGTGCGCACACACACACACACACACACACACACACACACACACACACCTCTATCAGAAGTCTGTTTTAACTCACTCCATTAAGTAATGTAATTCATATTTAGGCAATGGTAATCATTTTAATACATGGATTTTCATTATATTTTATAACTCAGCTGGTAATGCAGCAAGCTTCTTTTAAAGTTTGATATAGTTAGCCACTTGCCAAACTGCTCTGTAGCATACTTTATACTTATTTGTTTACAGTTTCTAGAGAGTTACTTTTGTGTTTCTAGATCTGTATTTTAGTTGTGTAATGTATTTCTTCAGTTCACATTCCACAGTCTGTCTTCCCACTCCTTGAGTGTCTGTTTCACCGTTTTTAATTGTGTACTCTCAAAACAGCAAACTACATTTATTTAACGTAAACAAAGTGGCGGTCGTTTGCTTTTTTCTATCCAAGCTCCATGCCTTTCTGAGAAGTGTGCACATGTGCATGTGTGTGTGTGTGTGTGTGTGTGTGTGTGTGTGTGTGTGTGTGTGTGTGTGTGTGTGTGTGTGTGTGTGTGTGTTTGGGAGGTTGATTTCTAGAAGTCTTGTAAGACTGCCTGTTTTTCCTGTTGAAGGGTATCTAGATAGCCTTATCCCTTGTATTACATGCTCTATGGTGTTACTAGCAGGTAACTGATTTATGTTATTAGTGGGATTATTTGGCTACACCTGTAGGGCATGTTAACCAAGGTAGTAGAAGACTGCAGAAACAATAATGCTACTGAAAGCTGACTTAGAATAAAGTCATTCACTGTGGGATAATTATCTTACTTCCGGAAGATATTAGCATTTTTCTGTTTTCTATGTACTTGCAATGTACTGTACTTGCAATGGTTATATATCCCATTTAGAGGTGTTTTAGTAATTATTCCCATAACAGGATATGATTCTGATCTCAAGAAGCTGAAAGACTTGTGTAATCATGTCAGACAAGCTTTACTGTACTTTACTTATTAAAAAAATGCTTTAGTTAAAGTGGCAGTTTTAAAATATGTGAATAAGTGTCAGATTGTAATGGGACAGCATTTTTGTTTCATTTTTAGAGTACTTGATATAACATTTCTAAATCGATTTAGTGATGTGTTCCCTAAATTATTGCAAATACTTTAAATGTGCTATCTAGAAACTATGAAGAAAAGCACAAGGCACAGTTTTATAATTCAAAAACAAGTGTAGAAAATTATAATGCACTTTTGATTACAGCAAGTCATTCATCCCCTCCCCCCACTTCTTAGAAAGGTATTACTACTTTTCTGACTGAGATTTGCATGTCAGAATGACTTAAGACATTCAGTTATATCACCAGCATAGTAATACAGCTTGTATGTACAAATATATGATGTGGTTTGTATAGAGAAGGCTGTGATTTAGATGAAGCTGGGGATAGAGTGATGAAATGTTATACATATTAGGGCATACGTAAAGGTAGAAGGGGTAAAGCATTTGCATGAAGATCTGCTTTAAGACAAGAAACTAGTTAGTTTCTATAAGTAATGAAGTCAGTGGTTTGATGTTCTGTGAGAAGAGAAACCTATAGTTTGGGTACAAGGGTAGAGGTGGTGTGTTTAGGGGAGGAAAGGTAATGTTTAGGTCTGCTTAGGATCTGAGCATTACTGGATTGAGAATGCAACACACGGCATTTAGTACTCCAGTTTTGGGTCTCTGCTGGTGTGTCTTTTGTGAACAGTCTGACTGTTCTCCACCTGTACCCATGAGTTTTTGCAGGTACTCCATTTCCTTGCCACATTGCAGACACACACTTTAGATGAACTGGGGATCTTCCAGATGACCTATAGGTGTATATTGTGTGTGTGTGTGTGTGTGTGTGTGTGTGTGTGTGTGTGTGTGTGTGTGTGTGTGTGTGTGTGTGTGTGTGCATGTGCACACGCAAGCATATCCTGCAATAAACTGGTTTCCTATTCAGGATTAATTTCTCTGCCTAGCACACACTAAATAATAGGATAGGCCCACGTGTCTTTATCACCCTGAAATTAATACATTGGGTATGGGTGAATGAATGAATTTTGTTACATTCTCCTGTATGTTATGATGTGGACTTACTTTTGTTTATTCTTATTATTTCATACAAAAGCATAATCACTGTTTTAGTATTGTCACAAAAATCATTGCTAAAAATCTGCTGCATCCATGTGGAGTTCTATTCTTAAGATAAATGCTAGACTTAAATATTATCTTCTGTAAGTCATACTACTTTAGATTGACAGTATTGACAAGTATTTTGTGTCCTTATTTAATCATTAATAATAAATCTGGTAGCTGTGTGGCTCAGGAATTATTTTGTATGTAGGTGTTATTTGAGAAAACAGCCTCAAGCAAGTAGGACCAGCCTTAAGTGAACTGGCATCCTAGGAAAAGTGCTTCACTACACCCCCATGCACATCACTCTTTGCCCCCAGTCCTTCCCCCATCTTCCCCTAGCTATGCTATGCAGATTATTATCCTTTTCCAACAACTTGTCTTATTCTTCATTTTTTCCTGCATTCATTCACTTGTTCACTAATTTAATGCATCCTGACTATGCAGTATTGCACTATGATAACTATGGAGTAAATAAATGAATTCAGCGGGGGTCTAGGGGATGCTGGGACCTCAGAAGATATATACATTGTAAATGCTCTGAAGTGCATTTTATTTATTTATTTTTCAACAACTTATCCATATAACAGTGAGAACTGAGGAGGAAATACAGTAAATGCATTAAGCCAGGAGTTGAGGGCAGGTAGGCCCTCAAAAGCCATGGGAGCTCTATGTGCTATTAAGTGAATTTGAGTTTTTTTAAACAATATATTCAACCAGTGAGGGTCTGGTCAAAAACCATGATTAAAGAAAGAAATGCAGTGTTACCTTTTTAAGGTTACTATTTCATGCATCCTTTCATCATGCATTAACTGACCAAGACTAAACTGTAATAGCTGTTTAGGAAATAACTGCATAAAGCCAGGGTTCTAGGGCCAGTAAGCTCCCAGAAGCCACAGAATTACATTTCTCTGAGATAGACTTCTAAACTTTTTTCCAGTCTTTTGACTCTATAATGGCCGGCACAAAAAAAAAAAAAACAATTGAGGGAAGAAATACATTTTTATTTCGATGAAGAAATAAGTTTTGTGCCCAAGGCTTAATGCTGAGAAAAATAAAATCTCACAATAAATTGAGAAGACAAATGCTTGTGAGGATACATAAATCATAACTAGAAATAGTACCAACCCCCTACTCCCTCAAAAGTAAACTTCTGTGTATCCCCACTAGTTTTAGATTGGGATGAAGATTAAGGCACAAATATTCACACTCATACATTTCAGGTTGCTGCTGTCATACCTACCACCATGAGACAGCCACCATCAGTGTAGTCCTGTGATGTCAGACTGAGATGAAACTGAAAAAAAAGAACATAACATATTTCAGTCTATTGGTATCAGAAATATATAAACAGCAAGCTTCCTTACCCTCCCCCATACATTAGTTACCTCTATTTACATCTGAAGGTCAATGACATGAAAATTAAATAATAATGATCACAGTAATGTTTCCACCTTGTTACCCCTAAGCAGTGCACTGCTTTTATAGAGACTATAGTGACCCTCTGAACAGGGCCAGTTTAAGACTACATGGTATTTAGGGCTGAGGCCAGTACTAGGTATGTGTTAAAATCAAGTTGTACAGACTTAGGGTGTAGGACTGCTTGTCCCACAGAAGGTGTGAAGGTCTGGATATTTAATGATGCATTTTATGTCTTATTTATTTAATAATTTATTGTATTTATATATTTTTGTGAGGTGGTTGGTAAAACTGAGCAAACGACAAGACGGTCAATTACTTTCATCCATACAACTCCTACCAAGTAGTTATTGCCACTTTTGTTTACACAAATAGTTGCTACACATTAAGGTAATTCAGGTTGTTTTACAAAATTGTACTTGTCCTTTAAAGCCAGAATTATGCACAAACAGCAGGCAGGTAGTCATGTCTCTCCACAGGAGGAAAGCCATAGGGTTTTGTCTATGTATATTATATATCTGGCTAAGTAGTCCATCTTATGTCACACAAGTGCTCACTAGTCTTGCAAAGCAAGACAATGCCTGTTTAATCTAAACAAATGGCAAAGGAGCCAGTTACTTTCATTAAGACACTCCAAACCTCCACCCCATGTATAGGCATTTCCTTGTACATTTCATATGTCTGACTGTGATAAAAGTTAATATATTCCACCATTGCTCCATGAAACCAGTTGCTGCACATAAAAGTATTCCAAGTTACTTCACACAAATCACAAATCCAGAATAATAAACAAACAACAACTAGCATTTTTCCACCACAGACAGCCCAGCAATTAAAGCCTGAACATATCTTGGATGACCAGTTTCATATATGTAGAAATTATTTATTTATTTATTTATTGCATTTTGTTTACCAGGATGGTCCATTGGGTTACAATTAACCCATTTTCAATGGAGTCCTGGGGAGAAAGGCTCCATTAATACAAAGTAATCAATTCCAAACATAGCAGCAGTTACAGAGTTTAAAAAATACTTGATAAGGCATTAGACAAAAAAACATAGTATCAATTATAGCAATTAGCTAGTGTTGGATGGAGAAAGTACCTGAACAATTCTAATTGCAATCAAGTTAATAGTATAAAGATAACTAGTTCCATAAGAAAATTCTAAGCTAAGGACGCTGTAAAAAGAGAGGAATAGTAGTAATGGATATTATGTTGGATGGGAGCAAGAGCATTCCCATTGTGAGAATGCAACAAGAAGAAAGAAGAACATAGAAACAAGCAAAACAAATCATTTTCTTTTAAAATTGCTTATCAACTCTTCACGATTTTGATGTGTCATTGTAATTTTTTTTTATTTTTTAGTAAATCAGCAAATATGATCTCATGCCTCTCAATTGCAGGCATCAAAAATAGGATTAAGGGTTCTTGAAATCTAAACATATCTGCTCAAAAATCTGGGCACATAATTAGCACAAAATATGTTATAGAACAGCATATAGATTGTATACTACTATTTACAAAAAACATTTAAAAAATGAGAGTGGCAAACTGAAGCAAATATATAAGCATATAGTTTTATAGGCAAGTACTAGGTTAACTGCCCTTGTGGGCTGTATTAATCCTAGCCAATTTCCCTTGGTGAGAATCAAACCTGTACCTCTTGTCCCTGAGGTAAACATCTTAACCATTATGCAACCCCCAACAATAGATATTACCATGTTTTATCGTGAGTTAATAATATTACATACAAATTTCCATGTCTTTGTGTTTTTATTCAGACTTTATATAAGCAGTCATGGTACACAAGGGACTATGACAGCTATTAAGGAAACCTAACAACCAATGAGTACAGTCTGGGACAAAACAACATTTAAAAAAATGTATCTGCCCAAACAATGAGAAATACAAGTACTTATAGATGTGGCTATGTACTCCTAACTCCAAACGGTTTATAATTCAGCTAGAGCATCTGATGAGCAATATGTGCAGCCAAAATTCCAGTGCATTTAATAAGGATGGAAGTGGAACCACAAAGGAAGAGTAGGAAGGTGGAAGGAGCTCTTAATGCCTCTGTAGAGCTGTTAGCCAGAAACATGTCAGTATCCCATAACAAATAAAATAAACAGCTGCAGATTGCAAGATTATAGCAGGTAGAATAATTTGGAATTTGCATGCAGAATTTTTGCATACCCTTTGCCTTGGTATAAAGGGAATAGGACAGTAATGGCTTACTCTAATGTAATCGCTGTCTGATAAAGGAGGTACCCTTACCAGAGAGGTCATCAGTTAAATGGGGCATGCCACCAGATTGTATGCAATAGAATAGGGCAACTGCTTGTATGCCAGATGATAAACTTCAGAATGTATCATATCGAGTCCTGGTGTTTTCCTTTGTCACACCCAGAATGATTCACCTCACTCTTCCCCTTTAATCAGGCTTAGTTGAGTTTTGGAGTCACCCTCCTTCCTTAATGGGCAGGTTGCTCAGTGCACTCTTCTGATATCTACATATATATGCATATCTTCTTTGACCATGTTTCATTTTTATGCCTCCAAATATTTCATTTTTGTGTACATTAAGGTTAGGCATAGTACTGTGTTTTAGGTTCATAGGTTCATAGGTTCATACTAGGCTATCTGCCCAAGGGCATTTACAAGCCTAGCCCATAGTTTTGTGGCTTACGCCACCCCTTTAGTATGGGGAACTATACCCATTATTTTGCTGTGCCTCTGTCGAGCAGTGACACTGAGGTAATCCCTGGGGTATATCTGCGATCTCCCATCCATTGGTCAAGATTTCTCTTGAACAAGGCCAGCGAGGTGCTCTGCCTCACATATACCGGGATTTTATTCCACAGCATAGGGAGTCTTTGGGTGATGAATCTATCCCTCCAGCACGTCCTATTAATAGCCATGTCGAGGTTTAAGTCTCCCGCCCTTGTGGCTCTGACGGATCTAGATTTTTTGAGGTGAAGCATATTCATCAAATCTGGGTTTGACATTGCCTTGTATGTTAGGCAAAGGTCACCTCTGAGCAAGCGGTAAGCGACTGAATAGAGCTGGAGTTCTTTCAGTCGGGCAGCATAGGACAGATGTTTGAGACCCTTTATCCTTTTGGTGAGGAACTTTTGTGGCCTCTCCAGCTGCTGCAAGTGTCGGGTCAGATACATTCCGAATGGGGCATTGTACTCAATCATTGGTCTGATGAGTGATGAGTATAGGGAGACTATGACCTCCCTTGATCTAGATGAGAATCCCTTCATGATAAGGTGGGCAATGTAGAAGGTCTTCCTAACTACTTTAGCTACATGGGTGTCGAATGACAGACTACTATCAACCTGGGTCCCCAGGTCCCCAGGTCCCTGATAACTTCTTCTGTGCTCAGTGGATTGCCACCTATTTGGTAGCTAGGGGTAACCTTGTTTTTCCCGAAGGGTATGACTATGCATTTTTTGGCATTTAACTTTAGGCCATGGCTCTGGCACCAGTTATCCGTTTCTGTGAGACCCTTCTGAAGGATATCTGTGTCAGATGTGTTTTCTACTATGGCGCCCAGTTTGCAGTCATCTGCAAACTTTGTCAGCCATAACCCTCCTGTGTTTGCTTGTACTTCGGAAAAGTAGATGCCAAACAAGAGTGGGCCCAGGACTGAGCCCTGTGGTACACCACTTGTGACAGGCTTTGAGTCTGACATGGCGCCAGCAACTCTGACCCTGTGGGTTCTGTCACTCAGCCAGTTTGCAACCCATCTTGTGATGTATGGGTTAACATTTAAGCTGATGAGTTTTTCAATGATACCCGAGTGGGGTATTGTATCGAAGGCCTTCGCCAGATCGAGGTAGGCTGTATGGACTGCCTTTCCCTCATCAATGGCTTTGGTGACTGTTTCAAAAAGTCAACCAAGTTTAGAAGGCATGATCTGCCTTTGACAAAGCCAAACTGGGATGGATCCAAAGTCTGCAAATTCCCTATGTCTTTATTTATGAGGTCCATTATGATCCGCTCCATGGCTTTGCAGATAAGGCTTGTCAAGCTAATGGGCCGGTAATTTCCAGGGTCGGTGGAGGCACCGCCTTTGTGAAGTGGGACCACAGTTGCAGTGCGCCACTCCCTGGGTACGTATCCAGAGGTAAGACTATGATTAAACAGCTGTCCTAGCTGTGGGTTTAATTCCT
>NC_056727.1:300544949-300694949 GCF_019279795.1 Protopterus annectens | reverse complement strand
CCTTGAGGATCCTTTCGCAGTGAGTGGAAGTGCTCAAGTACTTCTTTTTACTTCACTTTCATGTGGCTTGTCAAAAAGTGCTTAAATCCTATGCTCAAATGGGCTTTCATGTTTTTCTTTCTTAAGAATGAAACATGGCTCTGGCCATTCCCTTTCTGTAGCCCTGTTACTAAACATGCCACTTTACAGCATGAGTACATCTTGATTTTGGACCCTCACCACTTATGAATTATGGCTACCTTTACTTGGCAGTCTTTAAAGTGGTGATCTGTCTTGCAACGGACTCCTAAGGCAGCTACTTTTATATTTTTTGTTCTTATCTTAGATCCTAAAGGCCTCAAAATAGCTGCTGTATTTTGGGAGAGAGGTTAAGAGTGCATAAAGCACGTAAACAGATTGGGAAGAGGACGTAATCCTGTATCACTTAGTTCCTCAGGCTATTAGTTGTCTTTGGTTCACTTCTGACTTTCGGTGGTAGAGTACAGCGTAGGAAAGTTGCCTGCCCTTCAGGACACAAATGAATAGGATGCTGTTGAGAAAGTTCTTAATGGTTGTCTAACATGATATTGCATTCAACCTGTTGTACCCCTGATGTGATGAATGTAGTGTCCAATAGCCCTGTGTACTACTTGTTGGGGGTAAAGATGAATAATTTTATTAAATAAATTACTAGATACAAAATGCAACCAGTTGCACATGGAGCTTTTTCAGTGGTGTAATATATTGGAAAGCATGCCTGTTTTTATAAATAGTCATGACATTCTGATTACTATTTCAGTTTTATTGTGACAATTTTACATTTTAAAGAACTTTTAAACAGTAGAATTATATCAAAATACATGAAAAAAATTGGCATGTCAGCTCTTTCAAAATAATCCATGACATTCATTGTATCTTAGGAAAGTGGGGTCATTTCATCAGAAGCAAATTATAATACGTTAGTGCTTAAAATGTAAATAGTTGCAATACCTGTCCTCAACCACTAGATATTCATCAGTGATAATATGGTATGTTTCAAATGGTGCTTCTTCGCAACGGTTACCAATGCAATGGCCAGGAATGTGGTCAGAAGTAGATGCCTCTACAGGTCTCCCTAGCTTAGTTCATCTTTATTGTATGAGAAAGTACACCAGTTATGCTGTACACCACTATTAGGTGTAAAGTCCATCTTGGCATGTCATGAAATGAAATCATTTGCAAATTTAGCTAACCAAAAGACTAGTTCTTGATCTGGAGATCAAAGAAGTAAATGCTAAAAAGGAGGAGTCCTAACACAAAACCCCTGAGGAACTCCTGTACTTGCATTGCAAAAAAAAAAAAAAAAAAAAAAAGTATCCTATCTTGTGTACATTTGTAACATTTAATATGCAGTCTGTAAAAAAAATGAAAGTAAAAAATCCTGTTTTCAGCCATGAATTCACAGTTATATTGGTTTCATCCTTGCCTTGATGTACTCCTCATGTGATGGGAGCCAAGACGAACTGTGAGTCAAAAATAAACAGATAACTATGTTTTGAAAGAGCACTCTTTAATCAGTGCCTTCTGCATGATAGTACATAAGGTAACATACAAATCTGTAATTATAGTATAATAGTAGTTTAGTGTGTTTTCTTTGTAAATGCCTCCAAATTTCTGAGTGGAGCCCAGAATTGGACATAGGTGGAGTCGTGTGTCTCTTACCCTTGCTTGGAGATGCTGTGCATGTGCCACGGATGCCATGTCCTCATGAGCATGAAGAATTGAGAACTTTACAACTGTATGGGAGGACATTTGTAGGAAGTATCCTCTGCAGAGGCCTGTATCAAGCAAGTTTTATAGTTATGGTAATTTGACAAATGAAGAGACAGGCAGAAATGGGAGAGTAAATAAAGAAAAGTGAGTAAGCATTGTTTTTATACAGGTATTAAATGCTGTCAGATTAGTCTCTCAATGTCCAGAGCTTATGGAACTGGCACATTGGGAGGCCCCTTGGGTTATGTGCAGTGAACACGTGCAGATAATCAGAAGATCTAATGTCTGCATGAAACAATATGGAACTAAGTGTCTGCAGACCTAAGCTGGTGCTCCCCATGCTGGAGACAGTGCAGTATTAGGTGCTGTACACAAGCTGATGGCATCCAACTTATAAGTAGGGTATTGGGTCTTATACAAATGCGCACGGTACCCAAGTTTTAAAAGAGGGGTATTAGATGCTGTATACATGCTGATGGCATCCGAGTTATAAGTAGGGTGTTAGGTGAGCACACTTGATGATGGCATCTAAGTTATAAGTAGGATATTAGGTGAGTACACATGCTGATGGCATCCATGTTATAAGTAGGGTATTAGGTGAGTACACATGCTGATGGCATCCAAGTTATAACTAGGGTATTAGGTGAGTACAGATGCTGATGGCATCCATGTTATATGTAGGGTATTAGATGAGTACACATGCTGATGGCATCCATGTTATACGTAGGGTATTAGGTGAGGCATCCATGTTATAAGTGGGTTATTAGGTTCTGTACACATACTGATGGCATCCCAGTTATAAGTAGGGTATTAGATGCTGTACACATGATGATGGCATCCACGTTATAAGTAGGGTATTAGGTCTTGTACACATTGTGATGGAATCCAAGGTATTCTGTAAGTGGGGTATTAGGTGCTGTACACAAGCTTATGGCATCCAAGTTATAAGTAGGGTATTGGGTCTTGTACACATGCTGATGGAATCCAAGGTTTACTGTAAGTGGGGTATTAGGTGGTGTACACAAGCTTATGGCATCCATGTTATAAGTAGGGTATTAGGTCTTGTAGACATGCTGACAGTATTCAAGTTTTATAAGAGGGGTATTAGGTCCTGTACTCATGCTGATAACATCCAAGTTATAAGCATACCTCTCAACCTCATAGCACAAGAAATCTGAACAAAGCCATACATAATGGAGGTAGAAGGTCCAGATATAGGAACAATATTTAAATATTACTGTTATAAACTTAGAAGGCTGATGGAACAGCAGTTTTGTATTAGCATGAATTTTCTGAAGGTAGGAAGTCTGAAACCAAAATGTCTGTCATTATTTTCTGACTTCAATCCTTAATGATTTAACAGAAAATAAAAAAGATTATGAGAAACAGACCAAAATACAAGGCATAAATCTTGACATTCTGAGAAACTCTGGACAGTTGCCATCAGCCTGTGTACAGGACCTAAGCGATATTCCGCTAGCCATTTGTACATATCTCCAAAAGTAATGATGTCCTGTTTATTCTTGATAAAGACAGTGCAACTATATGGCAGGAAGATAAAGCACCCGTATGTAGTTGCTCGGGCTGGATTTGGATTTTAAATACTTTTCAGTCCATATTAGAGAAATCTGCAGTATTAAACAAGTTGAATGGCACTGCATTTAAAGTTAGGCATCATGTTAAGACAGGCATCAGATGTAATGATAATGCAGATTTTGTTTTTCTCCAGATCCCTTAAATCAAACAGAACGATTCTGGCAGGGATTAATAAGCATTTTTAAAGCATAAGGAGTTTCTTTCTTTATATTACTTAGAAAGTCTCAGATTCACATCATCTGCTTATCAAGTCAGTTTCTTTTTGCCATCACTTTCCGGCTGAGTTTCTGAATATGCAGAATAGGATAGGACATTGAATAGAACCTCATAATGTACCATTTGAAACTGGGTGCCTGACAGGCGAACAAGTCATCTAACTTTTTGTGAACTACTAGTTAGAGAACTGAGGAACTATCACATGGCAGTTAAGACAAAGCCCATGAGTGCATGATGTAAGTAGTCATGGCTCATTGAGCTGATTTCTCTTAGAAAAATATAAAATCCCCTCATTATTATGACAGATCTTATCTACACTGTACAGGTAAGTAATAGGTTATAGTATCTTTTTTAGTGAAGTGAAGCATTTGCTGCAGAAAGATCACATCCATTTTAGAAAACACCACAAAATCACAGCTATCTGCATTTTTTATCGTAGTCCAGAAAAGAAGTGGTGAAATTGTTTTATGTCGCAGGTAATTATTGTATTGTACATTGGTACCTTTTGTCTTCTAGAACTGAACTGCATGTGATAAATGTTTTTCTTCTGTCAGGGTGAGATGGGGAGGCCTGAGTTATAGACAGAGGAACTATTATGCCACCAGCAAGATTTCCCTAGGTGAAAACAAAACAGGGCAGGAGAAGAACTGGTTGAAGACAGTAACCATGCAGATAATATCAGCTATAAAAGGATAATAAGCCTGTTTTTCAAATAGGAGAACACAGAACAGAACTGATCCCCTTCCAGAACAGTTTCAGATTTGGAACAGATATCATGTGAATATTCATGTTTGTGCTGAAGACACCTTCATTACACTTAACGAGACCTGTACAAGCCTAAGGACTGCAAGAATCCGATAACTGTAGGATTCTTGGAATGATTAACTGAGCCTGTTTTAAACTTGCTGATGTTCTAGTGAGTCATGCAGAGTACATTTTGTGGATGAGTAGAAATATAATTACCAGGTCTTCTGTATTCAGTTTTGCCTGTACTTCTTCACTTTCGTGTTTCCCATTGGGAATATTCATGAGATCACTGCAGTTTAATGTGAGACAAGGCATTCCAGAATAATAACACTAACTTGTCAGACTGTAGCTAGATAAATTATTTACTGTAATCAGATTGAAAATCTAGTCGTAAATAGTAACTTGGAAAGAACAGTATGTGACTTACTGAGTTACAGGTCGCTTTCTCATTTTTAGGCATTTTTTTGCAAAAAAAAAAAAAAAAGTTTGTGAAAATGAATAATGAACAATCCCATTTTATTCTGTTAAATCTAGACGATGAATTCCCCTGATACCTTTAAGCTTCTGTCTAGACAGCTGCAAGTTATGTGCTATGGTATAAGTTGCTGTAGAGAGGTACATTTGGTATTTTTTTTCCAGCGTCACCCATCTATACTTGGTATAAATTATTACATTGCTGTTTACCTTGCATTCTTTTTTGTTTCCCAGTTACTTCATAGGTGCTTGAGGCTGTTGTGATAAACTGTTTTTGTTTTTATTTGTGTTTATTTTCTGTAATTTCCTGTAATGTCTATATTGTGGGTGTACTTGAAGGAGATCCCTTTGTTCTGCTTGGCTGTTTTAGCATTCATACGTAGCTAAGATAGTTAGAAAATCATTCTGTGTTGCCCAGCTTATAGGCACGGGTATGGCATCAAGGTCCAAGGAAGTTATAGTACCAGCCTACTTGACCCTTATCAGACTTGTCATGGAAAGCAGTGACCCTTTGGCATGTATCTAACCAGACACTTGCAACATTTGGAACATCCACAAAGGTTTCTCACCAGGAGAATTCAGGGCATGAATACCCTACCCTACACTGATCACCTAAAGGCTCTGTCTCTGTATTCAGTTTCCTACAGGCTGCTGAGAGTGGATCTTTGGCTTACAGGGTTTCCTCAGATCCAGTCCTGATGGATTTGTTGCATATGCACAAACAAACAGCATCATAAAAACTAGATAAGGGGATCCAAACGTTGCTGTTGACATAAACAGAATGTGCTGCAGAGACAGACATGTCCCAAAGGATCCCCACACTATGGAATAGGCTCCCCATCCATACAAAACAGAGTTCATCCCAGACCCCATTCAAATGAAACCTTGACAATTTGAAAGTAAATCATAAATTTATCCTGATAATAAAAGTATTATCCTAACTAACACGCCCTCCCTACAAATTCTTAGTTACCACTATAATAACATGACCCCCCCCCACACATATAGACACCCATGATACTTGGGACCCAAATGGTTTGGGGTGCATAGCTAGGCTTATAAGAACCCTAATAGTTGTTAGCATAGAAACAACCAAACTCCTAAATACTTCATCTTATTCTATCTTTATAAATATGGGTATTGCTGAACCAATTCATGTGTGGGTACATAATTTACAGCTATAGCCTTTGTTTTTTATCTTCATTGATTTTATACCTCAGAAAGACTTCAAACTGTCTCAAAATGTTCCACAACAGTGAGATGTCCTTTTCTGGATTTATCATGTGTAAAATAATATCATATGCAAATAAAGCCAACTTTCCTTGATTAACCATACCAATTGCATCCTTTTGGGTCTCTCGTTTTCTTTGCCAATGGCTCTAAATATAAAGAAATTGTATTTATTTATTATTTATAAAATAAATAAATAAATACAATTTTCTTTGCCAATGGCTGTAAATATAAAGCAAATAACAAAGCAGAAAGAGGACACCCCTGCCTGGTTCATCAGAAAGGAACCCTTCTACTTTAATCTTGCCTCCAATCCCTCATCTATCCTGATTAACCTTATTATTGTATCCGGAAATATTAATGCTTCTATTGCCTACTTGCAAATTCCTAGTTTACGCTGTCAAATGCTTTCTCTGCATTAAGACTCAGCAATAACAGTGGTATTTTCTTACATTCTGTTTTCCTCTGGATCATCGTTGTCCTATTGTTTGTCTTTTTCGGATTTTCCCAGTTAGGGGTCACCACAGTGGAACTCCGGTCTGCTAATGAATGGCAGTAGATTTTTTTTTTATGCTGCCGAGTTGCCAGCCCGACGCCCAACCTTCAGGGAAGGCACACCCATTCACGCATGTATTTCGGGGCCACTTGACAGCAGGGAGAACATGCAGACTGCAAACAGAAGGCACTCCAGCCGTGAATCGAACAGGAGAACCTCTTGCTGTGAGGCAACAATGCTACCGCTGTACCACCACGGAGAATATGTTGTAAAATATTTGCATCCCCTCCACAAAACCACATTGCTCCATACCTATCAATTTTTGCAACAAAAATGCATAGAACCATAAGGGACTACTGCACGCTTGGCTGATAATTAATTTACATTTGGTTTTAGATAAACCCCCAGATTTACAAAGCTTTTTATAGTGTGTAGGATTAGTTTAAGAGCTATTTTAGGCAGTATGGCCAACGTGGGATCCAGGAACGAGCTCCCAGGACGTACACGTGAGCTCTTAGATTAATCCTGCATGGACTTTGCTCCTGTATGCAAATTACCCTCATTTGCAGGTGAAAACCATGCAAATGAGGGTAATATGCGATCCACGAAGCTGGCAGCTGTCCGTGCAGGATGAGTGCAGTGTGCAGAAATATACTCAGTTAGTAACCGAGTAAATTTCTACAGTCTACAAAACGGAGCTATGACTGCTCCAAGTAAAGGCTGCACATCATTGAGGAAGCATGTCAATGTCCAAGTAGAAGGCCATTGGCATTGCAAACTGTTTAAAAAAAAATAAACAACTTTTAATTGTTTTTCTGCCGATCTCGCCTATTTAAGAATAGGGCAGCGACGCACAAATGGGATCGGGGGGAAAATAATAAAATAAACTTAAAATAAGCATTCTAACTAAAATCAGTATTCTGCCATGCAAGTCAGTGGCAGGTAGAAGACAACCTGGCCAGTGAGTAATGGTTGCTAAGGGGGAGGCTCAGTGTGGGACACGTAACTATGCATTAGCAGGCAATTCTATGCAAATGAGGGAAAGATTAGTGAATTCCAGATTTTCCCAGGGTGTGAGGCAGGTCCCAAGAGTGTAAGAGTATAAATAGCTGGGTGCATGACTAGAATATAGGTGACATCATGGGGGGGGGGTGTCAGGCATACTGTAAGTGGATTGGAGACCTGTGGCTTAGGATTGCTCCTAGCTTAGCACAGCTAAGGGGTGTGTCTAAATCTGCCTAGCACTCTTTACAAAGTGTAAGTGGGTGTGCACACTGTGCACTGGGTTTTACGGGAAGAAAAAGGAAGTTAAACCAGGAAAAACCAGCTGTGTGCACATTTGAGCACTCTGTCTGTGTGGCGCGCACACAGGCCTAAACAGGGAGGCAATGGGAAGGGAAAACAGCAGTAGGATGGTAATCAAGGAGAACTAGCTGAGCTGCCAGGTGAAGTGTATCAGAATTAGCTAATCACACAGGCAGCAGACCAGCCCAGTCCAGAACACCACTATAAACCAAGCAAACACCTACCCCCCTGTTTTTTCCACACTCTACATCACCAGTGTATACAAGCTGAGAAATTTGAAAAACAAACCTACAAAATGAGAAGGCCTGCAGCAGGCAGCATAGAACAACATGTGTAAGAGGCTGAGGATGTCAATGCTGCCGAACAACCCACAGGGAGGAGACAGAGAAGAGTGTACAGACCTAGGGTAACCTACCAGGGGCTACATGAGCTGGAGATAGTGGAGCGCTATAGGGTGGATAGAGACCTCCTACAGCAGATTGTTTTGCTGTGCAGGCCACACCTGACACACCACACTGGCTGAGGGGAACCCACCCCTGTGGATAACAAGGTATGTGTAGGCCTAGTTATACTAGCCACAGGTACCTCCAAAACCACAACTGGGGATAACACGGGCATCTCACAGGCATCAGCATCCAGAGTATTCCACCAGTTCCTGGATGCCATGTCAGTACATGCCAGTGAGCACTTATATTTCCTCAACACACTTGAGGTGTTGACCCGCAATATGTGTCTCTTCCACCAAATAGCTAACTACCCTGGGTTAGTGGGTGCTATAGACTGCATGCACTTACACATCAAAGCACCACCCGGTGAGCAGGGTAGGGCCTACATCAGCTGCAGGGCCATCCCCTCCATCAACTGAGAGATCGTATGTGATGCCCAGGGCATTATACTAAATGTGTGTGCTGGCTGCCCTGGAAGCTATGACGATTCACACATATGGCAACTGACACAGCTGTACCACAGATTTGCCGATGTGGACATCCCCTATGGTCACCTAGTGGGGGATGCTGGGTACCCACTGGAGCTGTGGCTGATGACACCCATCAGAAATGCACACACACCTGAACAACAATGCCATAATGAGGCACACGCACAGGCCAGACATATAATAGAGCATGTGTTTGGGATGCTCAGGTCACGGTTCCAGTGTCTGGACACATCCGATGGAGCCCTGCAGTATTCATTAGCTACATGTACCCAAATAGTAATGGTATGTGCTATGCTACACAGTCTGATTCTGCGGAGACAGCTGCAGCAGAAACAGCATGGGGCAGGGCCACACAGCCTCCCACCAATGCCAAGGCCTGTACAGGCACAGAGTGACTTGGAGGAGGAACAACTTGAGCTTGCCCCAGTAGGCAGAAGGGGCGTGCCCAGTATGCCCTGGCCTTGGCATAGAGACAAAGCATAGAATATACACTGATACAGTAAGGGCCCAGGGAATGGCACCTCTCTCTGCCTCGCAAAGACAGTAAAAGGGATGCCAACCATGTATAGGGAGTGTACTATGTGCATCCGACATAGGCAGCCCTCCAGCACCATCCTCAAATCTGGCACACCCTCGAGGTAAGTCAATCAACCTACCAATTGCCAAATGGAGTAGAATGTGTTTTTACCTGTAGCTATGGTATGGATGTGAACATGGAAGGGAATTGGGTGGCTGGATGTCAAGGCAGCAGAGAGTAGACACCCATAGTGGCATGAGATCTGTAACACATACTGGAGTCACTATAGTAGTCAGTACTACTCAGGGTGACAAAACCCACTGCAGGAAATGGCCTGAGCGACAGTGCTGTCCATAAGAGCCACACGTGCCAGTCAGGAAGGCTCACATACCCAGCAACAGTCTGAGCCAGCTGGACAGGTGAAGACAAACACAAACAAATGCTGTACTATGGCCTCTGAATGTGCCCTATGGTTAAACCCTCCCCCAGGCCTACACAGACAGACCGCAGCAGGCCAGGCAGTCGGATGTAAGTTGTGAAGGCTAGGAAGTCAGACACTAATATTTAGGTAAACAAAGCTAGGATCTGTACTACACTGCTAAGCCCTAGCCTGCAGGATAGGTAAGACTACAGGCTGAAATGGAGTACCTGACATACCAGTACAGTCCTAGCAAATGTGCACAAGTATACAAGTATGAGGTGCACCCCCCCCCCCATTCAACGAACACTTAGAGTAAGAGTCAGGTGTGCCCCCCCACTCTTGTATAGAACAGTAGAAACAGTCAGGTGTCCCCCACCGCTATGTAGAAATGTAGCAACAGTCAATGGCAAATGACCAATGGATACTTTGCAGACACAGCATGCTACCTGTTGGTGTACAACAAAAGGTCAGCACCGCAGTACAAACAACCTGGACGTGACCCACACATGCAACACAGATGGCCATACTGGGCATGCTTACACACTTAAACACATGAAGGCCATGTTGGTAAACACCAGTGGACCAGACATATCTGGAAGTTGCAGTTCTCAGTGCGGACACATGTCAGTATGCACCACTCCTGCCTTGCATGCACAGTGGATAGGAATACAGACAAATATGTAAGGACAACACACTATAATAAGCCACAGGTACACGGGCATAGATGTATGGAAGAGGGTGACCGTGACAAGGAGCCATGCGGGCCTGTCCCAACTGGCACAATGCCAAAGGGCCCCCAACACATGAGGTGCGGATGTAACCCACTGCGGATACTAGCCACCAGTACCTATCAGCATGAAAGACTATGTGGTGTACGTGCCAGCTATGCAACAAGACTGCACAAGGAAGCAGCCATCTAGTAGCTGTATACACGCACCTGTGACATATGACTCCGTGTGTGCCCGCATGTGGCATGTCAACCCCTACATGAACGGGGTATGGCCCATACACACACTGCTCTCCCCATAGCAGTAGTATGACAAGCCTGCTGAGGTCATCCAATGTGAATTACACCTTTGGGAGAGCTATAGCTCAGTAATATGCATGGCACGTCCCATAACTGCATACTGCTGTAGTGACAGAGTAGTTAGGTAGTAGTACTAACCCTAGACTTGTCAATTGTGTGAGTGTGTGTTTGTGTGCATGCCTGTCTGTCTCTGACTGTTTTGAGGGAAATGCTTGTCAGGCTACTCTCACTCCATACAATACATATATTCAACTTTGGAAAGTGATAGCCCAGTAATTGCCGTAGCGCGTTCTGTAACTGCATAGTGCTGTAGTGTAATAAACTAGTTAGGTAGGTGTTCGAACCCCAGTCCTGGCAACTGTGTGTGTGTGTGTGTGTGTGTGTGTGTGTGTGTGTGTGTGTGTGTGTGTGTGTGTGTGTCTGTCTGTCTGTCTGGGTAGAGAGCAATGTTTTTTAGGCTACACTCCATACAATACAAATACTCTACTTTGGCAAGGCTGCTGATGTCACTCACCTAAAAGTACACTTCTGGGAAAGTGATAGCTCAGTAATCGCCATAGTGCATTCTGTAACTACGTACTGCTGTAGTGTGATAAACTAGTTAGGTAGGTGTTCGAATCCCAGCCCTGGCAACTGTGTGTGTTTGTGTGTGAATCTGTATGTGTGTGTGTGTCTGACTAGGTAGAGAGCAATGCTTTTTTGGTTACTCACATTCCATACAATAGAAATACTCTACTTTGCCAAAGCTGCTGATGTCACTCACCTAGAAGTACACCTCTGGGAAAGTAATAGCCCAGTAATCATCGTAGCACGTTCTGTAACTGCGTACTGCTATAGTGTGATTTAGAGCAGTGGTAGTGTTCCATCTCCATCCATGCCAGTTCCGGATGTTTTGTGTGTGTCTCAGTGTTTGTGTATGGAGCAGTGCTTTATAGGCTACTCACTCACAGTACATTACAAATGCCCTACTTTGGTAGTCCTGCTGATGTCATTAATTGTGAAATACACCTTTGGGGAAGATGTACTTCAGTAATGTCCGTGGCGCGTAATATAACTGCGTAGTGCTGTAGTGTAGTAAACTAGTTAGATAGGGGTTCTACTCCCAGACATGGCAGGTGTGTGTGTGTTTGTGAGTCTGTGACACCTGTGGGCAATGCGGAGGGGTTTTGCTAATTTCATTTATGGTGGCCCTACTATATATCACAATGTCAACCATACAGGGATAACAGATGTAAATAGTTGGGAGGGTGGGGTGCAAAGCCATACCCATACATGTGACATCAAGGCCTGCTAATCACAGCAACCCCACTGTGCCTTCACATGTGACTCACAATGAACATACCATGCCTGACAACATGCTCTGTATGGACAGATGACACTGACATCAGGAAATGCTGTTAGCATGTTATCAATGTAGGTGCAGGGTAAATCTGCTGACCAGTACCACTCCCTGCCACATGTGGGCAAGACTGGCACATCTGATCAACTGTGTTCACAGCATGGGCCAGACACCCCAGGTACAGTTCCACGTGCCACTGTACATGCATGTGGGAGGTGTGCATGTCCTAACACCATCCAAGTCATGGACTAGGGAACAAATACATGGCAAGTGATGCACAGCATTGGGCACACACAATAGTCACCCAGGTGACTGGATGACAGATGCAATACCCACTTGTGTGGGCAAATGCAGAAGCTACAGGCCTGTGCCACAATGCAGACCATTGTCATGTGGCCTGATGCCAAGATATACCCATCGCCTACCCTTGTATAGCCTGCTGGCACTGTTGGCTACCACACACCCATGCATGTCTAAACTGGCACCCTATGCGTTCGTGTGTGTGTGTGTGTGATGTATGGTGCGTATGTCCACATCCACATGCACTACTCCCCCCAGGGCACAGTGAAGCATGTCGCCTTGTGTCTGACACCCCTCATACTCACTGCCCATATGACCTCCATATTACCCGTGTGGTGCATGTGTTCCCTGCACATTAATGTGTTGTGGCAGTCCCACCAGTGATGAGTTGCACTCCTGGCCCTGCCATGTGTGTTAATGTGTGTGCGTCTCTGTGCGAGTTTGCCTGTGCTGACGCTGGCACCTGTTCATGCAGACAGGCACGTGTACATCACCTACTGTATATTTCCGTATCCCTGTTGCAGATGTCACTCACCATCACATATATGTTCTGAGTGCTCCCCACCAGATAACCCATGTTGAGCATCCAATAACAGCATCAAACTGTGATAGCACTACATAGCTGTCGGGTGTTTGATGCCCTGTGCTGGTAGGTGTGTGACACAAACATGTGTCAGTTTTACCCTCCCACCCCTCCCTGACATGTATTTGCCTCTGTCTGCCTCCCCCATTCCCTCTCTGGCAGATGTGGAGGCTCACACCTGCATTGCTTAGGCAGCAGCATGTGTATTTAAAGTGATGCTCATGATCAGCTGATAGCCTCTGCACAAATTGCAGCCCTTCACCAGCCAATTGCTTGTGGAGCAGGTGTGGTAACACTCCCATAGCCAATGGCATGGAAACATACTCCAATACCTGGGAACATCCTGGTGGTGGTGGCCCTTGTCTGTCACTGTGAGAAGGAGCTAGAACTGTCATTTGGCAAACAGCATTTCAGATGGGTTGTGGTTTTACCTCTAAAAACATACACTGTGAAAAGAGGGCAACAAACAGGAGGGGTGTGTGCCTGACCTGACTACAGACTTTAAGTGCTGCTGTACTGCATATGGAGTAATGTTGGATTAACAGTGTTTGTCTGGATATGCCTGTCACACATGTCGCAATACCTGCCATGTCAGTTCCATGTATATCAGGAATCCCCATCTGCAGGGTCATCTGCAGACTGGGCAGTGTTGTGCCTTTGGTTTCATGTGTTAGCCACGATGCATCTATCTATGGAATGCAGAAGGTAGTGTGAGGATTGCAGTCTGTTGATGGTGAAGGCCATGACAGTTTCTGACTACATATCCCTCCTTGGACATATGTTGCGACAAACTCCTTTAAAATGGTATATTAATGAGGGTATCACAGCAACATGTCTATACTGGCCCTGTGTATGTGCTGTCAGCCACACCTCTGTCAACCTTTGTACATATGTCATGCATGAAGGTATACATATGTGCTGCACACCGTAAATAGTGTCATCATATCTGATAACATGCCAGTGATATATCAGAGTGCTACACATGTCATGTACATTAGGGGTTACACTTAATGCCATACCCTGGAAATTCTGTGGATGTTTCTACAGTACTGAGGTCTGTGTAGTGATGGTGAATGCCGGTTGTGTGTGTATTGTTAATATGTACTATGGCCTGTGTACAGACTGTGGTAGATGTCGTTGTTCTAGCTCCCCTTCTAGCTGATGTTACATTCTGCCACACTGTATTGTACCGTTTTACCTTACATGTGTGTAGAGCCATACAAACACAAGTCCCATACCACAGACAGCCATCAGACCAGACCGTGTAGCAGCCCAGTATATGTAGGGTCATTCTGTGAGCGGCACATATGAGGATGGTGTAGGACAGATAGTCCGTATACTGTACTATTATGCTAGCGCACCATATGTGGCTGTGGCTGTGTTCACATTGGTTGTGGTTATGCACTGTCACACAGGTGTATCCTACCCTGTGCTGTAACATGGCTGTCGAGCCTGCTATATATATGCAGGTACTGTACCATGATAACCTTAGGATGTCTGTCAGTAGCCAATGGCACACATGTTATGAGCAGATGTCACCTTCCATGCACACCATGTCTGTGACAACAACCCAATGACAGTAGTAAATGTCTGTTAATATACCAGCTATAAATACCAGACATCCCCTTGCAGTATGACATTGGGACTATAGGAGGTGGGGTAGGGCTACACTCAATGTCCAGGATATATGGTGGGATGATATGGACATGTACTTATCCAGATAGCCATATATATATATCTGAGTACACATGTGTAGTACTTCCAATTACCACTGTCATAGCAACCAGCCACTATGAATCCCTACATCATGTGGGCATATTCCCTGTACATTCCCTGTGTGATAGACATTCTTTCTGTGTTTGGGCATCAATGTTACAGACAGCAGGTAGCAATACTTCTTACAGGAGAACCTGCACACTCAGGGCAGCCACATATATGTAGGAAGATCAGGACAGACTGTGAGTAGAGTGGTGTAATGCTTTGCATAGTACTGGTGTTACAGGGTGTGTGTGTGTGTGTGTGTGTGTGTGTGTGTGTGTGTGTGTGTGTGTGTGTGTGTGTGTGTGTGTGTGTGTGTGTGTGTGTGTGTGTGTGTGTGTGTGCGTGTGTGTGTGCCTATCATGTGTTGTATGTCCAGCACACAGGTCCTGTGTCAGATACTACACTAGCAGTGTGTGTGTTGCATGCTGGCAGTACATGGCTATATCCATTTGCATCCCTGATGTCTTATTCCTGCATAAGGGTATGTTGCAACACATCCTGTAACACCAGCATGTTCCAGGGTGTGTAACTGAAATATTGCGTGTATGGCCTTGTGTTCCTGCCTTTGACCTCCACATATATGGCAGCCTTTGTCCTGCTGTGATATGGTTAGGGGGTGTTAGGTAATGGCCTATCATTAACTACTGCTAGCATTCCTACTATCATCTCAATCATAGCATGGACACCCACAACATTTGTTGGTCAGGGACTATACATGTGACAGATACATTGATATTACCCCAAGTAATGAATGTCTCCCTAGGGCTTGACTGCAGGGTGTAATTAGAGGCTGCTGAACTACATATGATATTGTTGACTGTTATGTATTGTGCAAGCAAATCCTTTGTCTACTGTTGTACGAATTGAAGGGCTTAGCCTGGACACCATAGTATGTTATATATCCGCACTGCCTGCATCTAATGTTTTGTGTGGGCCTTGCATCCATCACTGGTTATATACATCAACATCCATGTGCTGTCAGTAATGGCATACATTATTGTATGGTACACAAATAAAGGTTGTCTGTGTATACACACCTGTGTGTCGTGCCATGTCCTTTGAATTGTGAGTGTGTATATGTGCAATGTAGGTATCCCTTTTGTGGGGCTGGTTGCCACACCACACATGTCACAGCTACCAGTTACAGGGCTTGTGGTTGGGAATATACATTGCACCCAGTATAGCCATACATATGTATGTACCCATATATCTTATTTTTATATATATATATATATATATATATATATATATATATATATATATATATATATATATCTGCACATGATTGTCAATGTATGGAAGTGTGTGCATAGCTGTACCGTTGTAATGTGTAGCCCTTCAACATAGCACATTCCCTGCGATACAATGGCGTATCTGCATAATATGTTACAGATATTGGCCTGACATGTACAGATGGCATGGATTACTGTTGGCGCATTGTATCTGTGTTATGGTGGGTCCTGCTTTCAAGTACTGCATGTGCTGGATATTGGATTGCACAGCATATCCGCTAGAGCTGGGAGGGGGTTACATAGCAGTAATTACCAGATGTCCCTCATTTGTGCCCCCACCCCCATTAACTGTGCTCATGGTCTGTTATGTAGTACGGAGTGAGCCTGGAGTTCGTTCCCATGTGGAAATCATATACACATGTCTATCTGTATATACACATATATATATATATATATATATATATATATATATATATATATATATATATATATATATATATACAAGTGAGGAGAGTGTGTTGAGTAGATGGAAAGAGTACTTTGAAGGGCTGATGAATGAAGAGAATGAGCGAGAGAGAAGATTGGAATGGGGATAGTGAATCAGGAAGTAAAGCAGATTAGTAAGGACAGCTATGAAGAGGATGAAGAATGGAAAGGATGTTGGCCCAGATGACATACCAGTGGAAGCATGGAGGTGCTTAGGAGAAATGGCAGTGGAATTTTTAACCAGATTGTTTAATGAAATTTTGGAAAGTCAGAGGATGCCTAAGGAGTGGAAAAAAAGTGTTTTGGTACCTATCTTTAAGAATAAGGGTAATGTGCAGAGCTGTAGTAACTACAGAGGGAAAAAATTGATCAGTCACAGCTTGAAGTTATGGGAAAGAGTAGTGGAAGCTACGTTAAGAAGGGAGGTGTTGATTAGTGATCAGCAGTATGGTTTCATGCCAGAAAAGAACACTACAGATGCAATATTTGCTCTGAGAGTGTTATTGGAGAAATACAGAGAAGGTCAGAAGGAGTTGCATTGTGTCTTTGTGGACTTAGAGAAAGCATATGACATGGTGCCTAGAGAGGAGTTGTGGTATTGTATGAGGAAGTCGGGAGTGGAAGAGAAGTCTGTAAGAGTGGTACAGGATATGTACAAGGGTAGTGCTAAGGACTCAAAAGACAATCATAAGGCCTTCTTTAGCTATGTTAGAAACCTGGGAGGAAACTCCCAGATATGCTCAGAATTAGTTCAAAATGATGTGAAAATTACTGAACCTACAGACATTGCCAATATACTGGCTGACAGGTTCAGTGCAAACTTCTCCCCCCCCTCCCCCCCAAAAGGAGAGATATCTATACCAGAGGATTGTAGCCCCCAAACATCTCTAACGCCCAGGTGAGAACTGCTCTCTCTAAGGCGAAAAACACAGCATCCATGGGACCGGATGGTGTCCCCGGCTGTGTGCTCCACGAACTCAACAAGGAATTAAACCCGCAGTTAGGACAGTTGTTTAATCTTAGCCTCACCCCAAGGAGTGGCGCATGGCAACTGTGGTCCCACTTCACAAAGGCGGTGCCTCCACCGACCCTGGAAATTACCTTCCCATCAGCTTGACAAGCCTGATCTGCAAAGCCATGGAGAGGATAATAATGGAACTCATAAATAACGACATAGGGAAGTTGCAGACTTTGGATCCAACCCAGTTTGGCTTTGTCAAAGGCAGATCATGCCTTTTAAACTTGGTCGACTTTTTCGAAACAGTCACCAAGGCCATTGATGAGGGAAAGGCAGTCCATACAGCCTACCTCGACCTGGCAAAGGCTTTCAACACAATACCCCACTCAGGTATCATCGAAAAACTCATCAGCTTGAATGTAAACCCATACATCACAAGATGGGTTGCAAACTGGCTAAGTGACAGAACCCACAGGGTCAGAGTTGCTGGCATCATTTCAGACTCAAAGCCTGTCACAAGTGGGGTCCCACAGGGCTCAGTCCTGGGCCCACTCTTGTTCGGCATCTACTTTTCTGAAGTAAAAGCAAACACAGGAGGGTTATGGCTGACAAAGTTTGCAGATGACGGCAAACTGGGCGCCATAGTCGAAAACACATATGACACAGATATCCTTCAGAAGGGTCTCACAGAAATGGATAACTGGTGCCAGAGCCATGGCCTAAAGTTAAACGCCAAGAAATGCATAGTCATACCCTTCGGGAAAAACAAGGTTACCCCTAGCTACCATATAGGTGGCAATCCACTGAGCACAGAAGAAGTTATCAGAGATCTGGGGACTCAGGTTGACAGTAACCTATCGTTTGACACTCACGTTGCTAAAGTAGTTAGGAAGACCGTCTACATTGCCCACCTGATCATGAAGGGATTCACATCTAGATCAAGGGAGGTCATCGTCCCCCTGTACTCATCACTCATCAGACCAATGATTGAGTACAATGCTCCATTCGGAATGTATCTGACCCGACACCTGCAGCAGTTGGCAAGGCCCCAAAAGTTCCTCACCAAAAGGATAAAGGGTCTCAAAAATATGTCTTATGCTGCCCGACTGAAAGAACTTCAGCTCTATTCAGTCGCCACACTGCTCAGAGGTGACCTGTGCCTGACATACAAGGCCATGTCAAACCCAGATTTGATGAACATGCTTCACCTCAAAAAATCTAGATCCCTCAGAACTACAAGGGCGGGAGACTTAAACCTTGACACGGTCATTAATAGGACATGCTGGAGGGACAGATTCATCACCCAAAGACTCCCTATGCTGTGGAACAAAATCCCGGTACATGTGAGGCAGAGCACCTCGCTGGCCATGTTCAAGAGAAATCTTGACCAATGGATGGGAGATCGCAGATATACCCCAGGGATTACCTCAGTGTCTCTGCTTGACAGAGGCACAGCAAAACAATGGGCATAGTTTTCTTCAAACTAAAGGGGTGGTGAAAGCCACAAAAACTCTGGGCTAGGCTTATAAATGCCCTTGGGCAGATAGCCTAGTACGAACCTATGAACCTATTGGTGAGGACTGCGGTGGGAGTGACAGATACGTTTAAGGTGGAGGTGGGATTATATCAAGGATTAGCTCTGAGCCCTTTCTTATTTGCAGTGGTGATGGACAGGTTGACAGATGAGATTAGACAGGAGGCCCCGTGGACTATGATGTTTGCAGATGACATTGTGATATGTAGTGAGAGTAGGGACCAGGTTGAGGAGACCCTGGAGAGGTGGAGATATGCTCTAGAGAGAAGAGGAATGAAGATCAGCAGGGCTAAAACAGAATATATGTGTTTGAATGAGAGGGAGGATAGAGGAATGGTGAGGATGCAGGGAGTAGAGTTGGTAAAGGTGGATGAGTTTAAGTACTTGGGATCAACAGTTCAGAGTAATGGTGAGTGTGGAAGAGAGATGAAGAAGAGAGTACAGGCAGGGTGGAATGGGTGGAGAAGAGTGTCAGGAGTGATTTGTGACAGACTGGCACCAGTAAGAGTGAAAGGGAAGGTCTACAAGAGGGTAGTGAGACCAGCTATGTTATATGGGTTGGAGACAGTAGCACTGATGAAAAGGCAGGAGTCAGAGCTGGATGTGGCAGAGTTAAAGATGTTAAGATTTGCACTGGGTGTGACCAGGATGGACAGGATTAGGAATCAGTATATTAGAGGGTCAGCTCAGGTTGGGCAGTTTGGAGACAAAGCAAGAGAGGTGAGATTGCGTTGGATTGTACATGTGCTGAGGAGGGATGCTGGATATATTGGGAAAAGGATGCTAAGGATGGAGCTGCCAGGTAAGAGGAAAAGAGGAAAGCCTAAGATAAGGTTTATGGATCTGGTGAGAGAGGACATGCAGGCGGTTGGTGTGAAAGAGCATGATGTAGAGGACAGGAAGAAATGGAAACAGATGATCCGCTGTGGCGACCCCTAACGGGAACAGCCGAAAGAAGATGATGATTATATACACTGAACATATTAATCTATCTATGTACAATTGCTGTTATATGGTTATTTGTGAGTCATACATGCACACACATATAAATATATATATATATATATATATATATATATATATATATATATATACCTATAGGTGTCTATCTCTCTACGTTTACAGATGTATATCTGTCCATATGTCCATGCATGTTCGGCCTATATGTGTGGCCTGTGCCTCATTCTCATGGCAATTGACATGGATGACCTTAGGACTGAGGTCAGTCATTCGTGCCGACACGTACCTGTTTCAGACTTATCATCTCCATCAATATATGTTCTACTACATATAACTTTGTAACTTGCAACGTTTTAAGTGCATTAAAGAAAGCTATGACAGATATCCCTATATGTACCCACATTATGGTGCACTGTGCCCGTGATTCATGCATTAAGAGGTTGTGTGGTATGTTATTACTACATTCCCTGTGCTGCTGACTGATTGTGCTGGATGCTATGTATGTGGAATGAGTGGTTATGTACATCTGCCATGATTTACTGGTAAATCACGTAGTGTATGACGTGCAGCGTCCCGGGTGTGGGCCTTCCAGAGGCTGTATATTTTGCTTCAGGGCAGAACACCGGTTGCCGGATACAGAGTGAGTTAGTGACATTTGTGCGGTTGTACGCAGGTGTGCGCGGGTTTTCACAGAGCTAAGCAATGCTAACCTCGGGTTGCATTTCCTTACACTCAGCTAGCATCTACTTAGCTCAATCTATGTAGGAAATGCTTATCCCTGCACAAATACACATACACACACTTACAACTGCTTATCCATGCGTACTACTGCTGTTATGCGCTTACACATGCTTACTAGTGCCTTAGTCGTTATGACACTTTACATGTGCATTTAAGGCAGTATTCCTGTGCAAATATAAATGTTACTTAGTAGGTTATACAGCACAACGATGTTAACATACGGATATCACATGGAAAATAGGATGTGCTGCAGTGGGACTCGACCAGGGAATGCGTGCGTGTTAGGCGGATGCTCTGGCCACTACACTATTGCTGTTTTGCTTTGTTTGCATATGTCTACCATAATGACATACCCATGTTCCCTTCCCTCAGCCCCCGAGCTCCACATACACAGCATCCAGCCATTCCCCGGTTGCTAGCCCTGCCATACCACACCTCCACACATTTCCCTCTCTGCACGTCTCGGTACACCTCCAGTATACTGTCCTCACCCAAACATCTGCAGGCTTCATTCGTTTAGTCCACGTACGTACCAGCCTTCCCTTGATCTTCCTTCGATACTGGTGGTGACATCGATGTGACCCACAACTGTTGGTTCACCCCGCCAGGGACGGACCTGTTGTTGTGTCAAGAGTAGACCTAGCTGGTATACAGTGTTTCTCCCACTGATAGCATCCTGCAAGGGTATTGTGTAGCAGCAGTTTGCTCACACACCTGGCCAGCCTCATATCCCAGTTCCATGGAACCAATGCCCCAGGTGTGACATACTGTACATGAAGCACGCTCACACGCCTCCATGGTGTGCGCCGTATATCATTATTCACTTTGGTATTTGGCAGGACTACTGTTCTCAAAGTATGATTGGACAGGCACTGTTCTGTGCTGCACATAGACTGCTCATAATACTGTGGTTGAGCAATGGACTCGTGTTCTGGTATTAATCTACACACTTATATACATTTCCTATACTGTTGGATGCCTGTGCTGGATGATGTGTTTGTGATCACAGCAGCTCAATATGTATCCGCAATGGCTTAGTGGAGCTCACGTTGACTATAGTGTGAAGGGTCGGGCGTTTGCAACCTGGCAGTGCAGATTATTTTGTTAATGGCCACAACAACAGCTGTTGGCTACAGAGGGACTAAGGCACTGTAGAACATTTGTAGGCAGGTATGCGCTGGTTTGAGCGAAGCACAGCATTACTGACCTCTAGTTGCAGCGTCTTGCACTGAGTTAGCCTCTACATTGCTTCACCAGTCTAGTACTCACAAACCGGTGGCCAAACACCTGCTTGCTCCCGCATACACATGCGCAACATCATGCATTCTGTTCACATCTCTCAACCGGAACAATCGGACTGTATGCTTGTCCATTGTCAGCAGTGGCCCGGGGTGTAGAGCTACACATTGACCCCAGCTACTTATTCCAATTAATACTGAGGTGTTCACATTCATAGAGGGTAACAGACATAACATAGCTACGTCCCCCATTCATCATGCTTAGTTTACATTAAAATGTCGGTATTATCCATGCTTAGGTTAGGTTTACATGTCAGGTATGACTGTTGACAAAGGTCAGTTTAAGGTGAGGTTAGATTCCTGTTTCACAGGTCTGGATAGGTTACATGGAGGTATTCGGGGTAGGTGTATTCCATACCTGTGTGGTACAGTAGAGGGGTATAGCTAAGGAGTAGGTAGGTAGGTAGTGGAGGTGACATTGTAACTGTATAGTAGCCTGTAGTTATAATTAGATGGGGAGCAATAGGGAAGGTTTGTCGGATGTTGGGATTTGTATGCAAGGCAGGGCAAGAGGTGTCGGTATCACTAGTTGATGTAGTGGTATAGAGTGTAAGGTGGGGGGTTCGCAAGGTGGTGTGCCTGTGCTGCTCCAGGTGTGCTTGTGGTATTCTTTCATCTGTTAGTTACATGTGTCCTGTGGGACAGCTGTGATACTACATGTGGGTTGGGGTTCCAGATACTGGCAATATAATGGGGGAAGAGGGTGTCTCCTATGTGTAACTGTAGACATTAATAGAAATGGAACAGGGACTGACAGGTACGTGGTGTGCATGGGGCACAAAGGAGGTGTTAGTAGGGGAATTATCCAGGGATGTGCAGGATGGCTGCAGTGAAGGTCCAGAGATGGCCATGTTTTCTGTGACAACAGCTGAGCATATGCACTGCATTTGGTGTTTGCGGTGAACACTCACACCCCTGGGTGGGGGGGTGAGGACTACAATAATACCTTGTGATGCGTATTACATTGGCTTACATGCCTACAGTGGGGTGTTGTGACCATGTGCTCGTAGGTGTTATGTAGTGGGTTATGCAGCAACATATATGGTTATACTGTACTTTGCCATGTAAACTGGACTGTGCTGCAGTGGGACCCATATCGGGAATGGCTGCCCATTAGGCGAAAGCATGCCTGTCGACTGTACAGAATCCGCAGACTGTCCAGAGTTTTCTTCATAATAATGTCTGGCAAATACCTGGGAACTGATGTCATTAAATGCAGACAAGTATTTGGGTTTAAGACTCCACAACCTTCAGCTTTCTAAGGTTGTAGGTGGAATATGTGCTTTCTGTCCCTATTTGTCCACCCAACTGTTTAGGTTCTGTCCAGTGGTTTAGCTCTTAGAGGTTGAGAGGTATGGGTGGATGCTCTGCCCAATTTGCAATATTACTTACATCCCTGGGGTGGTCCGAATACAACTGCGCCAGCCAACACCTGCATGCCTAGGCCCATAATTGCATACCCATAGTTCCCCCACCTGCCCCTCCTCTACAGCACTCATCCTTAATGTGGGTGCAGGTGGGGTCTAACCACACCATTACACACTGCCCACTCTCCACGTGTCGGGACCCATGTCATACGTTGTCTCGACCCATGGGTCATCAGGCTTACATCCATATTACTCATTACTTGCTTTGCCATGGGAAATGGTATGTCTCATTTAACTTCCTGTCCCCCCCTCCTTTTTTCGCTTACATCCATGGGGCGGTCCCATTAGAATGGGTCCGTCCAAACCTAGCACGCCTCAGCCCATAATGTCTTACCCATCATTTCCTCCACCCCCTCCCTTCTCCACATCAATCATCCTTCCTACAGGTTCGATCTGAATCTCACCACACCACTACACATTGCCCACTCTCCACTTCTCGGTACCCATCATATAAGTTGTCTCACCCCATGGATTTTCAGGGTTCCCACACATTCAGTCCGCGAACATACATATCCTTCTTTGCTTACCTATAAGGCATGGTATGTTACCCCGAGGACTCTTTTCAGCAGTATGTTTGGGGTCGTTCCGCTAGAGACGAACATGCGTTTGTTTAGGATTTGACTTTTCAGGTTGACACTGTTTCTCCCACTGGTAGTATCCTGACAGTAGTCTGGGTAGCATTGCTGTGCAACATTTAGCAGTGCTTAATATTTGATTTGCATGATATTTGCCATTTGTTATTGATGTCGTCTTCATTACATGTTATATATGTGTCTTGTATCCTTGATTCATGTGTACGTACGCTGTATGCGGTCCTGGAAACTTCAACACTTTATTGCAATAACACCTCACATCTGGCCTTACTGTAGTACTCCAGTTCACATATTTATGTTATGTAGCAGGTTATACCACTTCACACTGTATATAGATTCAGTTCACGTTTGGATTGATTTCCCGTGGTGAGAATTAATTTGCTGATACCTCATGAATATCTATTGCTATGATGGCTTAGTGGTTAACTACTGTGACTATAGTGTACAGGGTCCACAGTTTGAGCATTGCAGAGGCAGTTTATTTTGTTGCTGGGCAGAACATGGGCCATTGGATCCAGTGTGATTAAGGCACTTTAAAGCGGTTGTAAGCGGGTTTGCACGACAGTAAGCACTGCTAACCTCCAGTTACAGTTTCTTACACTCTGTTAGCTTCTACTTTGCTTAATCTGTGTGGGCAATGCTTACCTCCATGCAAACACACTTAGACATGCTTACCGCTGCTTATTTGTGCTTAATCCAGCTTACTAGTGCCTTATTCATTATGACACTGACCCTTCACACGTGCATTTCATGCAGTACTCCAGTTCACATTTAAATGTTATTATGTAGGTTATACGGCAAAACGATGTAAAAATATGTTCATGTACAGATTTTCTATGGAAAATTATTTGTGCTGCAGTGGGACTCGAACCGGGAATGCCTGTTCATTAGGTGGATGCTCTAACCACTCCACTATTGCTGCACTTCCTCATTTGCATATATATTCCTTGTTATCCTCTTCAGCTGCTTTAACCATAGCTAAGCAATGGGCAAACCCGTGCACCTACGGTTAGCTGTACTCGGGGTTTTAAAAAAATTAAATACAAGGGTTTCTTTGTTTTATTTCAATGTACTGTTGCAGTTGAACACATGGGGACTATTGATGGAGATATGGAGACACCTACGAGCAGTTTTGCTCATTTATTTACACTTTCTTCTGTTTTACTTTGCAGGGACATGTTTATTTTGAGAGCTCTGCTCTCAGACACGTCCCCCTGCACTCGTCCACGCTCAGTGTAGGATTTGCAGCTCAGGCAGCACACCTTCATTATTATGCGTGGCACGCTGCCGTCCTCCTCTTAAACTGACGCTTACATGCAGGAGTAGTTCAGTCTTGCATGGCGGATTAATAAATCCGGGGGAAAGTGTCTGAACCACTGCAAAGTTGAATTATTACTGCCAAATCAAAGAAGGCTTTCAAGTGCTTTTTGGTGGGAAACAGAGTCAAAGCCTACATCTAAGAGTGTGTCATCAGAATGATAGAAGAATTCCACATTTTGTAGATCTGAACATTAAAGAACAGAAAAGTAGTTCTGATATTGTGACTCTAAGACATTTCACATAGCAAGAAGATTAGACGAAGATGTTTCAACTCTGAAACTGTTTTTCTAGAATTTCTGACAGGAGTGAAATGACTTTAAGAAGTCAGTAAAATAAATCACGTTTGGTTGGGTATTTGTGGCAGGGGAAAAAATGCACTATCTATGCACTAACCTTAACCCAAACCCTAACCCTAAGGTCCGTCACTATCGCACATTACCTTACCTGCACCCTAACTCACTTAATCCACCCCTAATCGTTAACTCTGTCACTATCGCACACTTTACCCACACCCTAACCCTAACTCACTTAATCCACACCTAACCCTCAAGTCCGTCACTATCGCACACTTACCTTACCCACACCCTAACCCTAACTCACTTAACCTGCCTCTAAACCTAAAGTCTGTCACTATCGCACACTTACCTGACCTGCACCCTACTCTAACGTCCGTCACTATCACACACTTACCTTACCCACACCCTGATCCTAACATCCATCCCTATTGCACACTTACCTTAACATGGTGTTCTCAGCGTCGGGATTCTCAACTGTCGGTCTTCTCCGTTGTCGATCTTCCAGTGTCGGTGTTCTCGTCGTTGGCATTGTGCACTGTCGGCATTTTCAGGTAGATCCATATACACACGTGTGTGTAGAGAGAGAGAGAGAGATAGAGATGCATACCAGGTGTCCAAATACTTTTGGAGTCATCGATCGTGTGATCAATTATTTAGATGATCACACAACTGCCATTACACTTTTGTTGGAGATCATTGTATGACAGTAATGGGGAATTTGCCCTTTCCCAACTGGTGTGCAATTTCAGAGCTGGTACATAAATAGGTACCTCCGCCAACAACAACAAAAAAAAAAAAACACTTGTTTTTAGATCTTGTGCTGTGTATTTATGTTGTGAGTTTTAATGATTTTTCCAATTATTTTATTATTATACAGGTCAGGCATATTTGTATCAACCAGAAGAGAGGTTGTGGACAGTAATTATTAAAGATTTGAAGGAATTTATCCGGGAGGGCAAGAGTTAAGCGGGAAAAACTGATCTCTCCAATAGAAGAATGTGGATAAGGATTACATGATTTGGAAAAATATTTCAGCACTTAACAGTTAAAACATATACATAACACAAGCAGAAAGTTATAGTTCAAAGAGGAAAGGGATGATGACGAACCGGGGTGGGGTGGGGTGGGTGGATTCAAGCAATAAGTAAAGAGTGGGATTTTTGGATGCACATTCTCAGTAAGAACAGCAGCAGCCATACAGAATAATATATTCATAAAGCAACACATAGTATTCTAAAAACTAATATAACATTACAAAGGAGATTTTGCACATAGGGATGACTGCAAGTCTGGGCACAGAGAATAGGCAAGAGGGGGCTGACATATACTCGAGAAAACTAGGAAAGGAACCAGGGTACTGGGAGTAAATAACTAGAAAGGGAAAGGTAATAGGGAAGAGGCCAAGAAGGCATTTGGACTGCAGTCTAGAGGAATAGGGAAATCCTAATTGAAAGACCTGCTCTGGTATAGTTGTTAGATGAATCTAGAAAAGAAGCTGCTGTTGAAAAATGGATAAATAGTACAGTGTATAAAATATTACACAATTGTAAGAATCGATCGGAGGAAGTTAGAAAAGATTGGGAAGAGAGATTAGATAAGCAATTTATAAGGGAACAACGAGAGAACATATGTATGGCTCCCAAATATGCAACAAAGTGTAGAAGGTTTAAGATTTTTGCTTGGAGTTGTTTATTTAGATATTTTTATACCCCAAGCAGATTCCAAAGACTTGTTCCTCAGGTAGATGGCAAATGTTGGAGGTGGAATGGGGAAGAAAGAGGTAGCTGGGAACATATGTTTTTGTGAGTGTAATGATCTGGCAGATTTAAAACATTCTGTATAGAGTACTCTGTCAGAAATATAGGGTGAGCAAATGGGTGTAGCTATGGAAGCAATTCTTTTGAGCTAGGACACCAGATATGAATTGCCTACACGTGGTAAGGCCTTGTTAAGTTTAATGCTGGCGGCTGCCAAAAAGCAATCACTAGAAAATGGAAATCAAAGTCTAAACCAACTGCATTTGAAGTACTGAAATTGTAACACAGATAAAAGAACTGAATGGAATCTTTGGAAAAGAGAAGGAGCAATTTATACAGAAATAAATGGAAATTATGGGAACAATACACACAGAATAATGTCCTGGAGAATAAGTGAGTTTTAAGGGAAGGTAGGTATTGTATAATTTATGTAATGTTAGACTGATGATAAGAACGTATGTGATGTATAATGTTTGCAACTAGAAACATGTTAATATATATTTTTTCTTTTATATTAATGCACATTTGCCTATGTCTTAAGTGATAATTTAATGAAAGTTGTTAAAAAGAATTTATTTATATTTGTTTTCCGGGGTAGAGCACTGATCTCCATGCACCTTTTTCACACTCAGGCCAGGAGTGATGTCTGGTTAAGTGACTTGCTCAGAGTCACACAGCTAGGTAATGGAGGCAGAGAGAATGAAACCTCTGGACCACAGGAAACAGGTTGTTAATCCTCTAAGTCAACTGCCAGACAGCAAGAATGATTTACTAGTAGAAAAATCCACAGGAAAAAACACATTTACACTTGGAAGCTTAATTAAATAACAGGAATCTCACTATAAATCTGCGGACTAGTGCTTTCTTATGTCATCTTAAACCTAAAAACAAATTGTCCAGTAAAAAATGGCTTTATACATAAACATTTTACAGGCTTTAATACAAAAGGTATTTTTCCCTATGTAAATACAAAACAGATGGCTGAGATAATGGAGAGCATTCAGAAAAAAATAATATACGGGTGCATAGGTATAAATAGCACAGTGAAATCACTACACTGTGGCCTGAAAGAGATGTGGCATTTACGAATGATGGCATAGCATGGTCTTAGTTGGAACAGTGCTGCATAATGAACCTTTATAGCCATAATAGCAGCAGCAGCTGCACTCAGAATGACCACATGTCCCTAGGAATATGGCTTGTTGATGTTGAGTCTGATGCTGTGGGCATTCACGTGTACACCAAAATGCTACTTAGCTGTTAAACAAGTACAAGTGGCAAATGGTTTTATTATATAACTGGATAATATATTATATTGGATGGTGCAGTGGTGCAGCAGTAGCATTGTTGCCTCACAGCAAGAGGTTCTCCAGTTCTATTCTCGGCTGGAGTGCCTTCTGTGTGGAGTCTGCATGTCCTCCCTACGTTTGTGTGGGTTTCCACCAGGTGCTCCGATTTCCTCCCACATTACAAAGACATGCATCTGGAGTGTTTCTCCTTGAGACGCAGCTGAAAATTAGCTTCATTTCAAGTCAGACTTTCCCGGTAAACGTAAAATAAAAAAATAAATATATAAATGAGAAGAAAATGAGGAGATAGGACAGTCAGAAATGCTTATCAGCAAGTAGAGGAACATACAGGGGAACAGTGGGAAGGGAATGTGAGAAAGAAGGGTGTACTTTGGGGGGGCAGAGGGTAAGGTAACATGAGGAAGATTTATGTGTGAAGGAGGAGGTTATAGTTATAGAAGAAGGGCAGACAGAGAATGTGCAAGGACTTTCAGGGAACAAATACGTGGGCAACAATGGGGACGCAGTCTGACAAGGGACTGGCAACTGATCATCGGAAAGATTGTACTAGAAACAGGGAGCATAGGGAATGAAACAAAAGGATGGTGAACACAATGATTTGGGATAAGGAGACGTGAAAGAAGCCTGCCAAAGTGACCCTGGGGAACACAGCCAAAAATCTTCACCTCTGTTGCTGTCATTATAAGTGGGCTGTGTCTCTGGTGGCTTGCTGTTGTGGATTGGCTAGCTACATGACACTGCAAGCCACTTGATGTGAGATCAAGCCACTGGTGCACCGTGGTCCTCATCAACCAGTACACCTTGCTTTGTTTGACCCTGGTGGACCCCTCAGGGCCATTCTCTTATGAGGTACCTTCACTCCCTCCTCCTAAGAAGTGGCAATAAAGAACACCAGGTCACTTTCTACAGGCTGACTGTCATCATTTTGACGAGAAGCAGACCTGGCAACTGCTGCGGACCCAGCAGTCAGCAGTGTGATGGGTGCAAAGTGTGATGGTTACTAGTTCACCTCTGCCAGCACCACAGCTGTTCCACCAAAGAAAGAAAATAAATGGGGAAAAACAAAACGCCAAACCAAAATAATAAAAAAAGAAATGAAAAACATGAAAAATAGAAAGACACAAATACAACTGGTCATTTGTGTGTTGTACAGCTTCTTAAAAGTATTACTTGACTTCCAGCAGTTTACTACTGTTGCTATGCTGCCTGGAGAATCTGGTCTCCTCCTGTGGCCATCAATCCAGGTTTTTTCAGTTTCCCATTGCACTGAAAAGCATAACATAAACAGCAATAGAAACTGCATACCCCTGACAGCTACAGGTACAGGGTCTATTTTACAATGTTAATAGAACAAGAAAAAGGTGTCTGTCCCTCCCTAACCTCATCTTCCTTCTGGCAGAGAATGTCTAAGAGAGTAGCATGGTTTCAGGTCACTGTGTTTATGCCAGCATGCACCAAGTAATTTCTAGGAGAAAAAATGGTATCTGAGCTGTATTGCATTGTGTCATAGGCATGATATGGTATGCATCAGTGGGTATCAGGGGACCATCATGCCCATTAAGTGTAGTATGACGTACATGTTCAGTTGTTAGATGCAACATGACGTTAGTGAGGCCATTCCTCACATACATGTGTACACAACATATATGACATCCCAGCCAGTGAATAGCCATGACAGGCAGCAGGATGGCTTGATGCCCATTACTAGCAACATGATGAACAGTAACATTAGCATGAACAGGCTTCACAGGTGCGCACTCCTTATGTGGCTTCCTAACCTAAGAATGAGCAGGAACAGGCCTAAGGGTGATCATTCATTTTGTCTTGGCATGATTCCTAGACATTCTTGTTAGTTTGTAAACTAAAAACTGTGGTCACCATTTTTCTGAAGACTGTGATACAGTGAGTATTGTAGAGAATTAGAATGTAGTGGATCTCAATGTGTACTGTCATATAGGCAAGCTGACAACAGACAGGATAACTAGCAATGGACATCAGGACCACGGTGACTGCAGAATGGTGCATGGAAGCAGCGGAGTCTGTCCTAAAACAATGGGGTGTATGAGATAAATCTGCACAGGGCATGACAGAGGACTGTAAGACCAGGGGGAACTCAGTGTGGTAGGGCCCAGGGGACAAGTGGGATAAGTTACAATTTGTTTTATGGGTTTATAGTGATAAGGTGCTTGGGACAGATAGGACAGGCTACCGTCCTCTTTTAGGAGGATCATCCTAACAGGGTACAGGGAACACAGTCAGGCTAAGTGTCAGTCCTGCTGTGTAATTGATGCCACACTATGCCATATGAGCACAGAAATAATAACATTATACATAGGCCATTGGACCGCTAGCACACCAGGCATCAACTGTGCTATCTGCACATGTCTGATGGACAACAAGCATGGCTGACATTTCCCCAACTGCTGTCACACTGTCGTATAATGCTGAACAGGTACACCATGTCATCCCACAGAACTGGGGCCTCCATAAAGATGCTGAGAAAAGTATGGAGGCAATTGTCATCTGGCACGGACAGTCATATATACTTGCATTGATCCATGTGTAACACATGGGTGTACATTTCCTGGCATGGGATTAAAGGAATTGCAATGGTGGAAAAGTTTACCATGTGGAGAATGGAGATGTTGATAAAGACCCTCCGTACACATGGCTTTTTTTATACTTCAGAAGGAGAAAGTTGAGAGGGCTTTCTTGTACTTTTAGTTGGAGAGACTGATGGAATGAAGCAGCAGGGATTAGTGCAGGGCATTAGTGGTGCATGATATCAATGCAGTGGGTGGCTATTATAAGACAGTAATACCAGTACACTACAAGATCATTAAGTGTCAGAATCAGAGCACAGGAAATCACCAGAAACATGCTTACCACTGGGAGGTGGAATACCATCACAGAGTTGGAGGAATTCTTGGTGTTCCTAACTGGGGAAGGTTTGAGAACTCGCATAACTGGTGGTGGCTTGGATGTGTAAGCTGAGCTTGATGATGGCTGACTGAGTATATGCTGGAATGCCCCAGGTGATTTGTAATGTGCATCATTCATACAGGGCAGTGAGTTGCACCTGTGAATGGTTTTAAAAATGGTTTAAAAGGACTTAACACGTATGGGATGGTGTCATCAGGAGACCTCAGGGCTGCAGGAGTGAAAACCTATACCACAAGATATGTTTGTGGCTATAGGCTATGTATAAGATTTGCATGAAGCAGTCTGTATACCATATGGTGGTGGTGGTGGGAGTCACACATTATCCAAAATTGTCACATATATGCATTTACAAGTTCCACTGAGAAAGGATCCAACACAGCAGGTCAGAACCTGCCTGATGTCACAGGTGGCTGATGATGATGGCACCATGCTTGTGGTGCTTTAACACAATGGCACTGTCAGCAATACTATTATTGGGGGGAACACTCGCATCACCCACAGCTGAGGTGATCGTAAAGTGTCAGGATGAACCTCTAGTATCACTTATGTTCAGTAAAGATCATCCCATCCATGTCAGCCACACTTTTGCTACATAATTTTCATCACCAGAGATGTCAACAGAGGGCTGGATTGCTGCAATAAATCTGGAAATTTCTGTGACTTGGGTGTAACCATTGTTCAGTCAGTAAATGCCCCTGGTCACTGATTAGTCAGCTAGTATTTACACAGTGTCAGAGATGCTGACTAGCTACATGGCTTATATGAGAAACTGCAGCCACTGGAGGGACTGCAGGTCACTTTGTGATGCATGTTGAGTAATGTGGTATATTGGTACTCGGAGAAGATATTATTTAATGCATTTGTAGACCAGTTGGCAGTCATTAGTGATTTCTTGGACATTTGAGGAACAGGCCACTGTGGCTATGCTAGAGAACAGAAATGCATTGCATGAATGCATGTCAGGCTTAAGCAAATGTCACACACCATTCTGAAGGTAGTTTCTCTATTCATGGCTGCCTTTGCTCCTGAATGTGGATATTCCTATGGTCAGGGCTGACTACTTTTCCAGTAGTACTATGTGCACACCCCATCAGACCAGCCAGTCAGAGTCCACCAGTTTACTGTTTCATTGCTCCCTATAGCCCTACCAGAAGTGTCAACTACTTACACCCTTTCATGGGGTTGTGGATGCAAGCATTTTACTGGAACATGGTAATGGGGTCCATGGCATGGGTCTTATACATGCTTCTGATGTGTTCCATTATCCCTTGGAAAGGTAGCTTCAAGTCCTGACACTGTAGGGCCACATGATACACTAAGATAGCACCTCTGCCAGTGGAATCTTGATCTTATCACTGGAGGATGTCATCCTTGACACCTCCTAACCTCCTAGCTGTATGCTTGACTATCCCATCCATGTGCATTACACATCATCTTGCAGTTGATGCAGTGGAAAGCCCTTCAGGTTAATGTACTGGACATCATGTGGAGAGTCTGAATTTTTGATGGTAATGTGCCATGCATTAAGTTGTTCCCAGGACATCAGAAAATGGGTTATTTCATTGAACGCTGCATAGAGGGGCTTCCATCTCTGCTGTCGTATGGAAGTAAAAATGCTCCTCTACATGCTGCAGTTTCATGTGATAGGACTGATGTAGGCTAAAGCAGGCTGACAACTGCAAAACTGTTAGTGTGTCCCCTGTTAGGTGCTGAAAGGTCCCCTTAGCAAGGATAGTTTAGGTGAAACATGTATTCATGTCCAATGGGATAGACAGTCCATGCTTCTTGCCGCTTGAAATTTCCCCAACCCTCTTATCCTTTTCCTGCTGTGATTTTAAAAGGTTTAGTCTCTGGCTTCCTCTTGGGTGGCCATGGCGGTGCAGCGGTTAGCATTGTCACCTCACAGCAAGAGGTTCTCTGGTTCGATTCTCGGCTGGGGTGTCTCCTGTGCGGAGTCTGCATGTCCTCCCTGTCGTCGCGTGGGTTTCCTCTGGGTTCTCCGGTTTCCTCCCACATCCCAAAGACATGCAGTAGGTGGATTGGACACTCTAAATTTGCCCTAGGTGTGAGTGTGTGCATGTGAATACCTTCTGTGGAAGGTTGGGTGCCGGGCTGGCAATTCGACACCGTAAAACTCCACTGCCAATCATGAGCAGACAGATGATCCACTGTGACGACCACTAACCGGGAAAAGCTGAAAGATGTTGTCTCTGGCTTCCTCTCATGGAAATCTGATTTCAAAAGTCCCTCCCTCCCCTCTTTCATTGCTAATTTCCCACTCATCAGAAGACCAGTATTGCTTTTCAGTACACCTCCTTTACTACAAATTGTCTCCTGCTCATTTTCCTGGAGCTCACATTTGCTTGGTGCCCTAGCCACATTCTGAGTGGGTCCTGAGTTAATTCTGCTCCATCCTTTCCTGATTTATTAAATCATTCTGCACTTCAGTCAGCTTGCTCAATTTTTGGCAGATAAGAAATTTATTTTATTGTTTTGCACTTCAGTTAACTGATTTAGATTGTTACTGTTTTATTTTTTGCTTTATTTCTTGATTTCGCCTTTAAATCATTTTAAAACTTCCTAATACTTGAATTTGTTTTGGGAAGGTAGTTTAAGTTGTTTTGTTATGGAAGTTTACTCTCAAGCTGTTTTTTTTTTGTTGTTTTTACATTAAGAAGTTAGCAGTGCTAAGTACAGATGCAAATGCCTAGATAGTACATTTTATGTATAAAATTACCTTTAAAATGAAATCCACAACTTAGTGTGGCTAAAACAAAGCCAGTGCACAGAGACAAGCTTAGACCAGCTAGTTTGCAAATTAAATCACACTTCTGTCAAATCATGGCACAATATAACCTAGTCTAGTGCCAAACCCTAGAGACCATCCAAGGGGACCACTGTATAACCCAGTCACAACCTACAGTAGCCACCCAAATGCAGGTCTGGACAACATGGATATGCAATTTCCAAATATCTCTGTAGCCAGCTTGGTAGATAAAGGCATCCTGAGATAATCATGTTTACAGACAGGCATTTAAGCCTTAAAAATCAAATGCAGTATGTGAGAGATGCACATACACACTTTCTCTGTAGGCAAAATATCTTGCATACAAACAAGGTTGTCAAAAACACATGCACTACATCGAGCACACGTGGTGTCCACAACGTACATAGACCACCTTATCCTGAGGCACCAAAAAGCAATCTTCTCAAACCTCAAAGACCTCCTAAGCCTATAAATAGCAATGCCTGTCCTCAGCAGTCTATAAAGCACTCACTAAAAGCAACACCAAACACCATACATACACCTACACTCAATAGATCCCCAAAAGCAAAACCCATAATGCAAGAAAACACATTATGCAGGACTTTTGTCATGGGGGATTCCATTATATGACACTCAGCCCAACTCATCAGACTGAACAAGGAAACAATAATGATTAGTTGCTTATCTAGATCCAGGATCCACAAAGTTACGCATGTACTCAAGTCACTACACCACAGGTACCAGTATGATTCTATCATAGTCCATGTGGCCATTAATGACCTGAGACTATATGAAGAGAGACATTATAGAGCTCTCTGAATGTGTGTCTCAGGCAGGTATGTTCTTTGCACTGAGCAGCATTTTGCCTTCACTAAGAATGATGCCACGATATGAACTAAAGATGATTGACTTCAATAATTGATTTAGGTTCTAGAGTCTTTCCAGTGGAATTCAGTATTTGGCAGAATGGGAGGACATGGTTAACAAACCACATTGCTTTGCAAAGAATGATGTGCACCTAACCCCCCCCCCCCGCTTCCAAATATTGGCTAAAATTTTATCCACTCCCTCAGAGTCTTTTTAGGCATTGCCAACTGGACAAACATATCGACATGCCAAATACAGTTCAAACAGATTTAAAGCTGTTACTGCTCAGTGTTAAAAGCTCAAACAATTAACTACACACACTACAAGCTGTCCTCACTTTGGAGAATAAATATATATATATATATATATATATATATATATATATATATATATATATATATGTATATCTGTGCCATTACCTAGACATGGTTTAAATCTGCAAAAGTACTCTGGTAGTACAAGGCTTCAGTGCCTTCCACACATTTAGACCATCAACTGCACAGGGACAAATGGTGAAGGAGTCTTCATCTACATTAGCAACACGTATATCTCTAGCTTGGTTAAACAGGATGATGCCCTGGAGTTTATTCATGTAAAAATCACCACAGACAAAGTCCCTTACCATATCCTAGCAAGCTATAAGTCACCCTGTATGTCCAAAGAATCCCATAGCTCGTACCTACATATACTGGAGACAGTCCTCATTAAACCAATACCTTATTCATTGGAAATTTTAACTACGTCGGTATAGAGTGGGAAACATACACTGCCTCAAATTCACAGGCTTATGGTCTTGTTCCAGCTCTGTGACTGATATTTTCTCCATTGTAGGAGGGGAAGGGAATATGTCTTTGTCCATGTACAGTGATTTATCTCCTTCTGCTGACTCTTTCTGCAAGACCGTTCCTTCGGAAAGAGTCTCAGGCACACAAGGTCCTTTGCTACTCTGGCTGTGACTCCTTTCTGTTTTTCACTGAAGAGGTTGAATGAAAATATGGGGAAGTAGGAGAAGTCTTGGGCCATTAATCTGTTGGAGCTGGTCCTAAAGAATGCTATAACTGTGGCCTAGAAGCATCCAGATTTTGGGCCTTTCTATCCCCAAGAAAGTGGGTGCACAACATAGCCCCATCTCTATTTGATCCACCATGATTTGCAACCATCCCAAGGCTGACTCCTTTAATTCTACAGCAGTCCTGGCTTTTTGCTATGCTATGACTAAATAGAGTTTATAATGTTTTGTTTTCCCTACATTTAGATAACTTACCTATCAGCAAGTCATGCTTTCATCTATTTTGCAGTGTCAGTAAGCATAGCTTGAAAAATTATAAAAACAACAACAAAGATTGCTGGAGGCAAGCCCTCCTCCATACCCTTATGTAGGAAATGTCACCCTCATACTTCCATCTCACATATACACAGTGTATCAACTCCATGGTTACACTGCAATAAACAAAAGTGAAAAAAGGTTGCAGTGCAACTTCAGTTCACTTCATACAGGTCATTGCTGTTCTATAACTAAGAAAAGCATTTTGACAGAGTGTAGGTATGCCAACAATAGTGACAGATGGGTAAGAAAAAAATATTTTTGTTTCTGCCACATTGGGCTGTAGCATACTCATCTGTCTCACTTTTCCCATATTCAGTCTTGTTTTATGGTTTATGCTTTTGTCAAGCTATCTGAAGTCCACGATTGTAGCTTTGTCATTGCTTCATGTATGTTGCTAAAATTTAAAAACATTAATGCAGTGGCTATTTCTGTCGTCACAGATGTGTATTCCTTTTGTACATCATGTTTGAGAAGAGTCTTCCTTCCTTGAGCACCTTCACCATAAATATTTGGATGCATTTTTTCAAGGGAAGTTCCTTGTCAGAGATGGCCCTCACAAAAGATCATTGAGAAGCTCTAGATATTACCACATGTTATATTTATTTACTGCAATTTTGGGTTGTCCCTCTTTGCCCCATCCTGCCCTAGTAAGATAGCCTCTAAGAGGAGAAGGAGGCCTCCAAGGATACAGTAGTGACCTCCTTGGAAATAAACATGTTTTTCTTCCCTGGTGCTTCCAGCAGTATCTCCCATTAGATAAAACCCATTTGCATTTCTGTTGCAGTCCTGTCAGATATATCTGCCTATAGAATGCTAGTTTTTCTGGTTTGTGACAAGCTGGTGAGACATCTCAGATAAGGAGTTATTGTTGGGATGGTTTAGGATAGGCCATGTCCAGTGACCTCTAAGTCTGCTCTATCAAGCTCTTCATTAATTGAGTGAGGGGTAGTCCAACTCGCCACTTTTTCAAGTATGTGATGGAATCTTTACCAACCTTGGAAAGGATAGCATAGTATAGTATGAGAGTGGGCCCCATTTCTGTAGCGGTGGATGTGTAGTATGAGAGTGGGGCCCATTTCTGTAGCGGTGGATGTGTAGTATGAGAGTGGGGCCCATTTCTGTAGAAGTGTTTGTGTAGTATGAGAGTGGGGCCCATTTCTGTAGTGGTGGATGTGTAGTATGAGAGTGGGGCCCATTTTTGTTGAGGTGTATGTGTAGTATGAGAGTGGAGCCCATTTCTATAGAGGATCTATGTGTAGTATGAGAGTAGGGCTCATTTCTGTAGAGGTGTATGTGGTAATGGGCCAAAAACAAAAGTTTGCTTTATACTGGGTAAACCAGTATACTGCTATTCTATCCATATAATCATCCCTGAGGACATATCAGATTGAGATAGGTTACATACTTTTGCAGAAATTATCACTTTCTGAAATAGGCTTAGCTGTCATGAACAGGTTCAGAGCTATGAAGTGGGTATTATTCATGTCTTTTCTTGATTCTGAAAAAGTCATGAGTCTTGGATTTCATTCTGGATTGGGTCTTGGCAGATTCAGCACATTTTTCTAGTCTTTCATTTTCTGGACAGTGAGACACTTGGAACAAATTCCTTTTTGCCTTAGAGTGTGTGGATGGTTTCAGTGTATAGCATGAAATCATGTTTGTATAACAACATGTGATAGTTCTGAAAGATGTTTCTACACCTTGTTCTCTGGTCTTTCTTCAGCATTACAAAGTGACTACCTTTAGTCACTTGTGGTGTTCTAGAATGCTTGCCAAGATGTTAAATATGGTAGTGGAATCAATCTTTAAGAAAGGTCTCCAGGTCTTCCTATGTTGACAAAACTGACTGATGACAGACCATTCTTTGTGTTACCTTTTAATGGACCTGAAAAGGCGTTTGCCTTGTTTACAGTCTCTGGGAATAATAATCGGCTTGGAGAAGTCTGCTTTACTTCCATTGTGGATGATTTTCTTTTCTGCTGCAGAAATGGAGTTCGTCCTGTGCCAGTCCTTTTTATCCAAGAAGAGACCTCATAAGATGAAGGATGTGGTCTCCTAAGTATAGATACAAATATGACTCACTAGTGGTATTGAGGTTCTATAGTAGTCAAAGTTTACACTGTCACACTGACATACTACAATGGCTGATGGGATATCCCTAGCTATGTGACGCCCGTGCACTGGCCAAGCAATCAAGGAGCATCAATATAGGGAAAGGAAAATAAATACACACACAGTAAAGTACAGTTTTGCTTAAGAGCACACAGAGATCGCAGTCAATCTGGGGCTGGTTTCTCCCTTTCTTTCCAGGTCCCCAAAAAGACTCCCCACTGGCACAGCTATAGGGTATAGATCACAGCCTAGTGGGCAAGTTAAACCTCCAGCACCCTCTCTGTCCAACCAGTGCTTTGTGTCCCTGCCCAAGTAGCTGACACACACACACTTTGAGATAAGAGTTATATACAACCACACAGACACTCCTGTATAAGACTGGCACAGGTTCTCCAGCTGTGCCCCTTTTACCCAGACTATACGGTAGTATCACTTGCCACCACCCACTAATATTTATCAGCTATTAAAAGGCTCTTATGAAAGGGTGTCCAATTATTACTGTGCAATAGTATTATCCAAATGATAAATGCAACTGAACAGTCAAGGCTTATTGGAATGGCTTGGGCAGTATCACCATATACATGCACTGTACTCTAGAGTTTACATTATCTCTACACAAAACAGTCACAGTTGAAAGGTTTAAAAATATTTTATGATAAATAATAAAAACACAAGATAGTATGTCTTACTACACAGTGCTAGTCAAGAGTACAGATATCACAGAGAAATACTTAAAATAATACAGTAGAAAAGTTCTGACATTAGTACAGAAAAAACTTATCTAATCTTCCTAGTTACTAGCTATATCTAAGAGAAAACACAGTTCTAAACTAAACTTACATTTAGAACACAGGCAGAGTGATGGTGAGTTGGATGTTCTCAATGAGAAATGCCCTCATTATTTCTGTCCTTAAATTGATAACACAGTAACACGTATTCATTTCAGATTACATCATTTCGTTTTGGTTCCCAGGGAATTGTTATAGCTAGGCTTGAATAGGTCTTAGGGCCGATAGCCTAGTAACAACCTATGAACCTAACAGAAACTCAGAGGTTAATAGCCCTTTTGATCTTGCAGCTGGTCAAGAAGCCAAAGCAATAAAAGAAATTATACATGCAAATTCTAGCAATTAACTCTGGTCTCAAAACAATAGCCAGAATTCCTTCATCCAGACATCTTGGATCCGAGCCCTGAGATCAAAGATAGTCATGAAATGCTTATCAGCTTTTTTACAGCAGAATACACTGTTGTTACATTTTTTTTCAGTTCAACATTCAGTACAGCCTTTTCACATTTAAGAGAACCAGCTTGTGGCTTACTTCAATATTTACAAATGACAATTATCTACAAAATTCTATCTAGCTAGGCTGGCAGCCTTCCCCCATCTTCACACATCTCCCCCTGGAGAACTCAAGCTAGTTTTTCAAGTGACCCTTGAGAAACGTTGCTTGAGAGGATTAGGTCTATCTGAGTATACCTTACCCCATTCCCTTTGTTGAGAGCCCATCTGCATTGGCATTGCTAATCCCACTGCGGTGCTGCACTGACATATATGCTTGCATATTTGTAGTAACTTGGCATTTTGCTGACTGGCTCTGTTTAACCATATTAGGGGATTGTGATCTGTCACTACAGTGAACTTTCTTCCATACAGATAAGGCTGAAGTTTTTGCAGTGCCCACACTATGGCTAGACATTCCTTTTCTACAGCTGCATAGCATTCCTCCCTGGGTTGGAGCCTACAACTGAGATAAACCACTGGGTGCTCTTCTCCCTCTCAAGAAATCTGGCTAAGTACAGCCCCCACCCCATGGTTTGAAGTATCCACCTGCACAACAAATTCTTTGTTGTAGTCTGGACTGGCTAACACAGTGATTCCTCTCAAAGCTTCCTTAATCCCCTGGAATACCAGCTCACATGCTGGGGTCCACACTACCTTATCTGGACTGTTCTTCCTTGTCAGATCTGTGAGGGGAGCAGCTATGGTACTATAACTGGGTATGAACTTGCTGTAGTACCCTACTGTCCCTAAGAATGCCCTCAAATGCTTTTTGGTAACAGGTGCAGGCCATGCCTGAATGGCTTCTACTTTGGCAGGTTCTGGCCTGATCTTACCACTTCCCACTCTATGTCCTGGGTAGGAGTCCACTGCCATACCCACCTGACATTTGCTGGGCTTAGTGGTCAACTCTGCCCTCTGTAGTCTGCCCAGCACCTCCCTGACATGTTGAAGGTGCTCTTGCCAGGAATGGCTGTAGATGGCAATATCATCTAGGTAAGCAAGGGCAAACCCTCTTGCTTCTGCTAGGATGTAATCTACCAGACTCAGGAAAGTTGCTGGGGCATTTTTCATCCCAAAGGGCATCTTTGTGAATTCATACAAGCCAAAAGGAATCATAAAGGCTGACTTCTCTCTAGCACCTGCCAGTAACTCATGGTAGGATCAATAGTTGTAAGATACTTAGCCTCACCCAGCTGCTCTATGACCTCATCTGTCCTAGGCATGGGGTAGGTATCTGACAATGTGTGACTATTTAATTTCCTGTAGTCCACACAGAACCTGGTGCTACCATCCTTCTTTGGCACCAGCACCACTTGGGGAGGCCCAGGGACTGTTGGACTCACAAATTACCCTTAGTTCCAACATTTCCTGTATCTCCTCCATCAGAGCCTGTATGACTCTCTCAGGTACCCTATAAGGGGTCTACCTAATAGGCCTTTGGGGTCCTGTATCCACCTGGTGCTGCACACCAGATGGGTACACCCTGGTTTCCCAGGGAACAAGTCCCCAAACTCCTGTAGCATTGCTTGGATTTCTTGAACCTGGGTAGGAGATAGCTGCTGGGACATTGCTACCCTTTCCACTGAGGTGTCAGTCCAAGCCACGCTGAGGAGATCAGTCACCAGATCTCCCTCGGGTTCCTCCTGCAATCCGCTGCAAATGCTCAGCACAAGGGCCTCCATATCATGGTAAGGTTTCATCATGTTAACGTGGTACAATTTGTGCTCCTGCCTCCTGTCTAGCGGTTCTACCATGTAGTTACCATCACTTACCTTTCTTACCACCTTGTAGGGTCCCTCCCAAGCTGCTTGCAGCTTGTGTCTGACAGGAATGAGAGCCATTACCTGCTGCCCTACAGCATACTCTCTAACTCAAGCATTCCTGTCATACCATACCTTTTTCTGTTTTGGGGCTTCTGCCAGGTTCTCCTGGGCCAAGTCCATGAGTTCCTTGAGCCTTGTCCTGAGGTTTAGGACATATGCCACAACAGAGTCTTTGTGAGATTCACACTCATCTTCCCACTCATGATTAAATCTAGAGGTCCCCTCATCTAATGTCCATACAGCAACTCAAAGGGTGAAAAACCTGTGGATTCCTGGGGAACATTTCTATAAGCAAACAACAGATGGGGCAAATATTTGTTCCACTTGCTCTTAAACTGGTCTGCAAATGCCCGTAGCATGGACTTGATTGTAGAGTTTAACCTCTCAACCAGACCATTAGTCTAGGGATGGTAGGGGGCGGTCTTCAGGTTCTTCACCCCACAATTCTTCCACAGACACACTAGCAGGTCTGACATGAAATTGGCACCTCTGTCAGTCAGTATTTCTTTTGGGAAACCTACCCTGCTGAAAATCTCTAACAAAGCATCTGCCACCTTTTCTGCCTCAATAGAGAAGAAAGGTGCTGCCTCAGGGTATTTTGTAGAATAGTCTACTACCACTAGGATATACTTTTTCCCTGTGGAACTTTGGGTACTCATAGGCCCCACAATATCGATAGCTATCCTCTGAAATGCCTCCTCAATCACAGGCAAAGGCATCAAAGGAGCTCTCATCTTGTCTTCTGCCTTGCCTACCTTTTGGTACTGCTCACAGGTCCTGCAGTACCCTGTTACATCTCTGGAAATTCCAGACCAATAGAAGTTGTGCATAATACGTCTCTTTGTATGTTTTATGCCCATGTAACCTGCAAAGGGAATATCATGGGCTTTGGCTTGAAGTGCCAGACGGTAGGCTCTAGGCACTTCCAACTGCTGTACCCTCTCACCTTCTAGCTCTCCCTCAGGGGTCCACTCTCTATACAGTAACCCTTTGTCCCAGTGTACAGATTCCCCCCTCCCTTGAGAATCAGGTGCCTCATTAGCTACCTGGCTCAGGCTTTGCAATGTAGTAACTGAGAGCTGAGCCTGTCTCAACTCTCTCTTTGTAACCCTTCCCAGCTCCCTTTCTACAGGAAGTCTGGCATCCTTTGACAGTGCTGCCTCACTGTCAGCCTGGGTACTACTACTCACCTCTACCTTTGCAGTCACTCTGTCCAAGGGAACATCAATACCAACAAGCAGCTGTGGCTCACCTTCAGTCGCACTGCTACAGCATAGCTTCCTCCCTGAAGTAACAACCTCACCAGTCCTGGCTACAAGTATGCAGTCTGTCTGGGTCTTCCCCAGGTACCAGAACCACATGCTTGTCTCCAAGCCTGACTCCTTGTAACTGTATGAGTGCATGGTACTGCATTATCAAAACCATTCCCTATCAGGACATCTGCAGGGATATCCTCAACACACCTACTTGCTGGTTTCCTTTTCCACCAGTCAAGGTAAACCCTAGCCAAAGGTATTTGGAATGGGGTCCCTCCTAAAGCTCTGACTGGAGTAGACTGCCCAGGCAAGCAGTACTCCTCTGTAACCATTGCAGCCTTTACAATAGTTATGTCAGAGGCTGTGTCTCTCTTAAGAATGGCCTCTTTGCCATTCACTACAATAGGATATAACCTCTTGTGGTAGTTTGGTACCCTTGTTATCTCCAGACAACCTACTGTTGGTATTTTGTCCTTCCCACTTACTGGCTCCTTCACCTTTTGTTCCCCACCTTGCCATCGTGGACATCTGTATGCCACATGGCCCCACTGGTTGCATTCAAAACATTTAACCCTAAGTCCTGGACATGTACCTGGACTAGTGGCTTCCCCTGCTACTGGCAAATTCTGTTGGGGCAGTCTGTGCTGTGCACCATGGGTTCCTTTAGACCCATGAGTAGTACTGGGGGTCCCTTTACTGTGCAGGGATGCACTGCTTGCTAGGTATAGGTCTCCCTTTTTCCCCAACTCATTGAAGTAGCACATTGTCTATCAGCTAACCAGATCCTTATGTCCTCAGGCAAAGTGCTAAAGGCTTGTTCCCTCACCAAAAGATCTGCTAGCCCTTCAAAAGTGGTGACCTGACATCCATTCACCCATCTATGAAAATAAGTGCTCAGTTCAGCAACATATTCACACACACTTTCATCTGCCTTGCGCCTATGCTTATGAAACTTTTTCTTATAAGTTTCAGGTGTTAGCTTACAAAATTCTAACAAACAGTTCTTAACAATAGTATAATCAAAATATTCACAATCAGCAAGTTTAGGCAGGACAGTTACTGCTTTACCATGGAGTAAAGGGGTCAGGAACCGTACCCAGAGCCTTTGGTCAACATCATACTGCTTACATACCCTCTCAAACATATGAATGAAACTATCAAAATTATCCCCCTCTGTAAACTGTGGAAAAAATGTACTGACCTTTTCTATTTCTGTGGTCCAGTTACTCCCTTCCCCATTACCTCCATGACTCTGGCGAAGAGTCAGCATCTCCTTTTCATGCTGCCTCTGCCTTTCCTTTTCAGCTTCCAGGAGTAGCAGTTTCTCATTCTCCTCAGCCTGCAAACATCACAGTTTCTCATTGTCCTCACTCTCTAGACTCCTCAGTCTCTCAGCTGCTTCTATTTCCAAACGCCTGGCCTCAAACTCAAGGCCCTTTAGCTCCAGATGGATTTTTAAGTCCCTCTGCAGAAAGGTTGAGCTGTCCATTCTCTGAGTGTGTTATGTCTCCACTGCCAGTCTGATTGTTCTCCTGGTTGCTGTTTTTAGATGCAGCTGTGACCAAAGCTGTAATCATGTCTGCATTAGTTAGGTTTCCATGCACCAGTCCCCTAGCCTGGCACATTTCAGCCAGCTGGTTCCTTGTCAGCTTTCCATACTCCTCTGCTGACATGCTTGCCTGCTCTCCCTGACTAACTAAGCTAACCAAAGAAATAAAACAATTGTGATGTGAACTCTGAGTCTTCACTGCATGGCTGATTTAGAGTACAAAAACACCTTCAGTGATCACTGTACACAAGCTACAGGAATTCACTCACCACTACAAACCAATTAGTATTTGCCAACCAATTAATATGTGGTGTGGATATCCCCCCACTGCCAAACAATTAACATGTGATGCCCATGCACTGGCCCATCAATCAAGGAGCCTCAGTACTCATCACTAACACCAGTCAGAGGCATCCATATAAGGAAAGGATAATAAATACACACACAGTAAAGTACAATTTCCCTTAATACCACACAGATCACAGTCAGTCTGGGGTTGGTTTCTCCCTTTCTCTCCAGGTCCCTAGTAAGACTCCCCACTGGCACAGCTTTAGGGTCCAGATCTCAGTCTAGTGGGCAAGCTAAAACCTCCAGCACCCTCTCTGTCCAAACAGTACTTTGTGTACCTGCCTAAGTAGCTAACACACACACACTTTGAGATAAGACTTGTATGCAACCACACAGACACTGCTGGGGAAGGCTGGCACAGGTTCTCCAGCTGTGCCCCTTTTACCCAGACTATATGGTAGTACCACTTGCCACCACCCACAAATATTTATCAGCTACTAAAAGTCCCTTATGAAAGGGCGTCCAGTTATTACTGTGCAATATTATTATCCAAATGGTAAGTGGAACTGAACAGTCAAGCCTTATTGGAGTGGCTTGGCCAGTATCACTATATACATGCAATGTACTCTAGAGCTTAAATTATCTGTACACAAAACAGCCACAGTTGAAAGGTTTAAAAATATTTAATAATAAATAATAAAAACACAAGACAATACTTCTTACTATGTAGCGTTAGTCAAGAGTTTAGATATCACAGAGAAATACTTAAAATAATAGAGTAGAAAAGTTCTGACATCAATACAGAAAAAAAATGAATCTAATATTCCTAGTTCCTAGCTATATCTAAGAGAAAACACAGTTCTAAAATAAACTTACATATAGAACACAAACATAGTGCTGGTGAGGTGGATGTTGTCAAGACAAATGCTCAAAAGCCCTCATTCTTTCTGTCCTTAAATTGATAACACAGTACAACTGATTCATTTCAGATTACAACATTTCTTTCTGGTTCCCAGGCTAACAGAAACTTAGTGATTAATAGCCCTTTTTATCTTGCAGCTGGTCAGGAAGCCAGAGAAATAAAAGAAATTATGCATGCTCATTCTAGTAATTAACTCTGGTCTCAAAACAGTAGCCAGAATTCCTTTATCCAGACATCTCGGCTCTGAGCCCTGAGATCAAAGATAGTCATGAAATGCTTATCAGCTATTTTGCAACAGAATGCACTGTTGTTACATTTTTTTTAGTTCAACATCCAATACAGTCTTTTCACATTTAAGAGAACCAGCCTGTGGCATACATTAATATTTACAAATGACAGAATTATGTACAAAATTCTATCTAGCTAGGCTGGCAGCCTTCACCTATCTTCATAGGCTACATCATCATCATTCTGTCATTGAACTGCTGGTACTGTCACGTCTTTGCTACTGCTCCTTGGAAGGGTAATCAGCTCTTGCTGGCCAGTGTGGAAGGGTGGGCACTGTTTACTGAAAGGCTGTATCCTAGATTCGCATGATGATCACTTCCTTCCTGGTCACATGGTGCTCAACTTGAGTCAGTCCTGCTCTAAAATGCTGTTAACATCAGCTTCCCATTGTTGAGTCATTCTCCTTACTCTGCTTATTCTGTTAAAGGCAGAATGTTAACTAAGTTTGACAGGCAGTAGCTGGGTTTCTGTACTGAGCTAGTAAAGTGTGGGTGGTATACATTTCTCTCTGATGTGTTATGATGTGATGCAGATCTGTCACAAGTCATATGAACAGAGCATGTTCCAGGTGTCAGTTCATAGTCCATAGGAATAAAATTACATTGCAGACTTAGTTCCAGCTGAAGTCCTCTCCGTGGACTGTGCATCTGGTGGTTTCACATGCAGAGGATCTTTTGGATGTCAAACATCAGGAATCATTCCATTTGTGACAAAGGGAAATGCATTTCTGCCTGTGTTCTACTTCCTTCAGCAGTATGGCAGGAGTGGTTGCAGTGAGTATCATTCTTACAATGGAGGAGAATGTTCTTGTATGTCTGCCAATGTTCTTCGTGTTTCTATATGTTCATACACAGTTCTGTGCTGGAAGACCAAAACTCACCCTGATTACATCTCTGTGGTCTCATGCAATCTCTTCACAGGATTTGCATCTTCTGTCCTCTGCAGAACTATTCCATTTTCTGTAATAAGTCTGCTGACTGGGTGGAATGATAGTCATCTTCATCTGAACCCCTGACAGTTCTGATAACTTGTCATTCTGAATGAGTTTCAGGCCAAGATTTCTGGGGTGGTGGACATTGCCAAGAAATGCTCTACTATGTATATGGATGTGTATGGCAGTAGTTCTGTATCTGGATAGTGTTTTTCAGTAAACTTGCATGTTGGTTAGGCTTATCTCATGCATCTATTCAACATAAGTCTTCAGTTATTCCGCAGTGTGACGATATATATATATTTATACCATCGTGGTACATCATGAACTCTGAGGAGGTTATTAGACCTGCTCAGCATAAGCCGATGAAACTTTTTTAAAGAGAATCCTCAATTTGTTCAGCTGATGCTTGATACCCTTGTTTTTATTTGGACCTGAACTTTATGATGACTTGGCACACCTGTTTGCTCTTTTAGTCATTTGCTCAGTGGATTTCAGATCTTTTTCTTGGAAGGCTCAATTTCAAGTGACCTTCATATTAAGAGGTGGATTTTGGAGCTTCAATGTGTAATTTAATTTTAAAGAATTTTAGTTAGGTATGCTATATGTCTAGCTACCTCTTACAACTGACACTCTTCTAAAGGAGGTTTCAAGTCTGTCACTCAACTAAGTAATTTTTATTCACTCGTCTTTTGGGGGTAGACCTGTGATGGGGCATCTATACTTGGTTATACACCAGGGATGGAAGCTTTGCTAACATAGGATGCATGTATCCAGAAGTTTGTTCTTTTCAGGCTAGAAATGTTCTGTACTGTAGTGGCTACAAATTCATTCTAAGTAGAGTTCCAGCTGCATTGTGCTCTGCCATTATTAGAGCAGCTGGCCGTTGACAGGTGCTGTCAGGGACCATTCTGATAGAGAGCAGGAATAGCTGCTTCCACTGCTTGTTCCAGAAATGAATACATTACCTTCAGCTTTATTGTGGTCACATGACCTTTCCCTCTTATATTCATGAAGTGGTTTATCATGAAAGCAACAGCTGGAATAGAGATTTCTTTGATACGTCTGTTCTTCAGGGTGCTGCCTTCTAGTACTTTCTTTTCATTTTGTTAGGCTGGCCCCTGCCTCCTTTTCTTTTTGGCACTTACGGTGTCATGGATACTGCATGGGATTCTTCCCAGGTCTGTGCCAACTGCAGAGGACTCCTTGGAGTAAGATAGAGTAGATGTATAAGCAGGAGTCCTACCAGCATCGACTGATCTTCAAGAGGGTCCTCTGCGATGAGTACTTTACCTACTACCTGACTTGTAGCACATCATCTCGCCAGCCTTAGTTTTATGTTATTTTACAACTCCCTTTTCTGTTAGGTTAAGAATTCAGCATATTCCGTGGAATAAGAACTAGTGACCGTGGAACAGTTACATCCATCTACTGTCACCGGGTCTTGTGCTGACATAGGGTGTGCATATGGCTTTGTATGGGGGGGGGTTGAGCTCACAAGAAGAATTTGTCATGGGGCAGCTTTCAGGGAGGAGGCCTTGGTGTTTCTTTCACTTTACAGGGTCCTTTCAAAAAAAAAGAAAATAATTCTGGAAAACTTGCATACCTTTTTATACAAAGAAGTTGGCTGCATAGAAACACCAGACTGACAACTAATTGTATAGTACAGAAAGATGGGCTTGAAGAGTGATGCTCTAAAATTTTAAATGTATGCAGATGTGACATAGATGCTGGAGTTGGTGAATACGTAGTTAAAATTAAGAGAGGTAAATGTTTAGAGTGCTTGCATTAAGAAAGATATAGTCGGACAGCTATTAAAGGCTACCAGCAAAGAAGGTTTGTAGGTGTTCTGAGTTGGAGTAATTAGGGATGGATATAGTTTCAGCGATTAAGAAACCAACATAGATGAAGATGTGTGGGTGAAGCTATTATGTTTTAACCAGATGTATTCAGAAGTAGATGTGTGGGTCAACCTATTATGTTATGACCAGATGTAGTCAGAGGTAGAGCATTAAGAGTGCACTGATGCTTGACTGCAGATGTCCCATTAGAAGTCTGTTAGACTGTTATTGAAACTGAAAAAAATGCCTCTGTTCTAGGTTTGCTCATGCTGCTATGCATTTATATTTTTCATATAATGGCAGGGACGGACAGTGTTGCAGTAGCCAACCAACACTTGGTTCCTTGATACGTATCCTATCTGGGGTAACTTCTGTGTGAAATTTGCATTCCTTTTATATGGATTTGTGGGTCTCTGTCAGGCTATTTTGGTTTGTCCTGCTGTCTCACATCCAAATCAGTGGTGATAAGTCAATTTGAAATTCTCTAAATTGCCAGTGTTTGTGTGTGCTTGTGTCTGTCTGTCTGGATGTATACTTGTGTGTATCCCACAATGAACTAGCATTGTATCCAGGACAACTTTTATGCTTTGTGTCTATTGCTTGTCAAAAAGACTGTGTCACTACAATGCTTAGCTATGAATAAGATAGTAGAATCAAGCTGGTATACAAAAAAAAAAAAAAAGAATGAATGAATGGAACAAGAGAAGAAAAAGTGTTTGGTGATAACGTAGAACACTAGACCCTGCATAAGTCACAACCATAAATGCAGTGCCAGGATTTCCTATGTTTATTATACTCAATGATTTACCATTAAAATCAAACAATTTTCTTGGGATGCAGTAAAAATATGAAGTGGCCCAATCAAGGACATTATGTAGTTTAACAGAGCAGCAAGTTTTGCATTGACATTAATTTTTGAATGGTAAGAACTGTGATTAGAAGAGGCAGTGCAAAAATCAGAAACATTATAAAGTTAGTAGGACAACAGGTTTTGCATCAACATGCATTTTCTGAAATAAACAAATAATAAGTGTAAAACTCTAATATCTGGCATTATAGACCAACTGTAATCTTCAGTGGTTTATCATGAAAGCAAGATTTCTGTGTTGGTCACAGCAAGTGTATGAGGCAAAATCGTACAGTAATACAAATGGTTTTAGTACATCAGGTGATGGATCTGTGATTTTGTTTAACTGTTAGAAATAATATTTATAGAATGTTAGGGTGGTAGAAGGCAGCTGTCTTACTGCAGTACTGCTGTAATAATCTGACAGTACACAATCACACTACCAAATTCGTGTTCTCCATTATTGCCAAGTGTTTTGCTTCAGTGTAAAGGTGCACAGAAGGTATGTGTAATAAGGCAGAAATAATAAAATGGCCTGATGTCTGAAACCTGCTATGTTAAAGCTGCAGCTTGCTGACAAGTATCTGCACACAAAGCTGTAGACTAAACCTGCTTTTCAGCAATTATACTGAAACAAACGATTGAGACTTCTTTAATCAGTACTTTAAAAAGCATGGATAAAATAGCTGTAAAATGTAATTGTTTACACAGACAGTGAACTTTACGGAAGTAGAGATTGGCACCCCGTGTAACTGGATGTCACTTTTGATTGACAAAAAACATAGCTTCCATTGTGATCAGAAAGTCACGTATTAACATGGTTTATGTTCATAGCACTGAAGCAGCAGTTTACTTAGTCATCCAAGAGCTTGCTCATTTGGCTGACATAAACCTTGATGCAATTGTACTGCATTGCATATATTACAAACATTGCCATAGTTTAAGGCAGTATCAATATTTAAAGATGTTTTGCCTTCATAATCTTTAACTACAAGTGAAGCCATATTTACTGATCTTTTTAATGTTATTTTTCAAATGCAATCTTTCTGGACTCTTGGAAAAATTCAATAATTGCTCTTCTTGAAAGGTGAGATGGTTATAATCCAAAAATATAACAGCTCATTGCTTTTATCGATCTTCGGCGTGTAGCATTCTATTAAATGATTTCAAAAGATATATCATAATTGCATAGAGTTTTACCAGCCACAGTTTGGCTTTTGAAAAGTGCTTTTACTATTGACTACTTTTATACAGAGGACCAGTTCTTGGAAGGCTATACATATGAAGCAGTGAAAGTTATATATCCTTTTTGTAGAATGTATATATTGAGGAAGGGAGGCAAGTAGCAAGCAACTAATCACAACTGTAACTGCTCTTTGTACTGAAGCTTTTGAAGTTAGTCTAAAAAATTGTGACCAGACATCACTGTCTTTAAAATTAATAAACAAGTGTAGCATGGACATTACTGTAATATCCATGTTAATCCATCAAGAACCCCATTATATAGTACTTTTGTGCACATAAACTACAGTGTTTAGAACCATTTTAGTAAATACCTTGAGTGTATTGTCAAGCTTCTGAGCTCTTTTTTATCTAGATTAGGCTTTTGAGGAAAATTTGTATGTTGAATAAGATGTCTATTTTTTTCTTTTATTCATCTGACTTATGAAAATACAAGATGTGACAGAAATAAAAACTTAAAATGTTAGCTACAAATAGGCATACATTATGTAAACATTTGTCTAGATCTCTTAAAGAATCATTGAGAATGTTTAATTCTACTTTTGTATATTTGTAGTATGTAATTAGGCTTGGATGATTTTGACTGTATATAAGGAATTTTAAATTATCGGCCTAAGTTTATGAGATCTGACGTGCATATCTGTATCTGGATTATGTTTTGTTAACATTGGCTAGAAGAAAAAAAAATACTCCTGTACGCAATCAGAAGATGACTGTAAAACTGAGAATATAATAAAAGGTAAATACACAGTAGGAGAAATTTGAGAATCCACTTAATTCACAACACAAATCCCATCTCAGCAGATAGACCAGGATATACATTACATGGTTATCATTAAGGACTGTGCTATGAAACAATATTGCTTTAGTGATAAATATGAACTACAAGAAAAAAACATGTCAGAGGACAGACTTAAAACAATATTTTTCTTCCTTTCCAAGAGCTGTTGTGTCTATTTTTAAAAAACAAAAGCAGTAGTTCAATATTCAGTTGCAGATAGAATTTGCAATAAATGAAGCATTTATTGGATTTTATATTAGTTTGGGTGGAAGTTTCAGATCTCATTTACAGAGTTATGAGCTATATAGATTATCCCCAGGATTTAATAAACTTCATGTAAACTCTAGCCTCCATGGAGTTTACGTGTTTGCAGATGGTACGCGGTGAGCGGCAGTGCGCAATGCATATTAATGTCACGCGGCACACCTAAGTTAGGTTTCATGGCTGGCAACAGCCAGCCAGGAAACCATGTAAGTGAATGCTGATGCAACTTTGTGTAAATCAGAGCACCTACTTTCCATGGATTTGCGTGAAATGCCACAATGACCACCAGGGTTTTACAGATAGTTGTGCATCTGTTAGTGAAACATATCTCCACAAAGGTCAACATAATGCGGGGACATTGAACCAGAAATAGGGACATATTTGCCATAGATGTCACATACATGTATGTTAGCATGAAATTCAGACATACCTGTCATCCTCTTTGAGCAAGATATGTGGACAAAGGCATACATAATGGGGGAAAAAGGCCCAAAAATAGGGACAGATTTTTAATATTGCACTTTCAAACTTAGAAAGTTGCTAGGTTGTACATTAGCATGAACTTTCTGAAGAGCATGAAGTTTGAAACTCGAATGTCATTCATCAGTTTCTGACTTCGCTCTGCAATGGCATGCCAGTGATTTGCCAGAAAACAAAAATGTTATGAGGAAAAGCTCACAAGTATGAGACAAAAACTGGACATTCTGCAGAAATTAGGACAGTTGAGAGGTATGCAAATATATGTGATATTGAGTTACATCAGTCCAGAGATCATGCCTGTGATATGGCTGGAAGTCACAAATTTGATAAGGAAAAAGTACAGTTTTGTACCTACCATAAATGTAGATGTTCGAGGATCCACATTGCTGCAGTCATAACCTGTGGGTAGTCCGCTGTCCTCGATCAGCCCGAATACCAAAGAGTTAGGCTGGCGTCGGTCATGGGCGCCCGGAGCTGACGTCAGTACGTAGTAGTACTTAAGCACATGACCGACGCCATATCCTCAGTCTTTCTTGCCCCAGATGTCAGAAGGCCTCAAAAAGAAAAGGCCAGAGCCCTAAAGGAGAAAAAATAGCCATTATCCCCAAGTAACACTAACAACAACAACAACAACAACCCCAAACCAAAGAGGGGAAGGAGGGAGGGAAAATAGGACTGCAGCAATGTGGATCCTCGAACATCTACATTTATGGTAGGTACAAAACTGTACTATGTTTTTCGTCTCACATTGCTGCAGTCATAACCTGTGGGTAGAATCCCAAAGCAAAGGAAAAGGGAGGCTGGCAAACTAAAAGGCATTAGGGGCTGCTAACATGCCCTGTAAGACTGCAGTGGCAAACCCAGCCCTGGACTTGGAGAAAAGAGGGAGATGGTAATGCTTAGTAAAAGTATGAACTGAACTCCAAGTAGCTGCTTCCAAAATATCCTTAGTAGCTACACCCCTCAAAAAAGCAGTAGATGTGGCAGTAGCCCTAGTAGAATGAGGCCTGATCCCAGCAGGAACATTTTTCCCATGATGAGAATAACAAAAAGCAATACAATTACCAATCCACTTTGAAATAGTCTGCTTTGAAACAGCTTTCCCTTGTGAGCCCAAAGCAAAAGAAACAAATAACTGTTGAGTCTGTCTGAACTCCTTAGTTCTGCTCAAATAATAACGTAACTGCCTGTGTATATCCAAAGAATGCAAGATTTTTTCCCCCTTATTTTGAGGATCAGCATAAAAGGTAGGCAAATGGATAGACTGGTTCAAGGCCACATTAGAAATCACTTTTGGCATGAAAGTAGGGTTAGTACGCAAAGAAACTCTATCCTTATGGAATATTAGAAAGGGTTCAACTGCCATTAGAGCCTGCAATTCAGATACCCTTCTGGCAGAAGTAATGGCCAACAAAAAGGCAGTCTTCCAAGACAAAAACTTCAATTCAGACGTAGCTGCAGGTTCAAAAGGAGGCAAAGTAAGCTTCTCCAACACAAAAGTGAGATCCCAAGAAGGAGTAGGAGCTCTACGTGGGGGTCTTATATTTTTTGCCCCTCTAAGAAATTGCTGAAACAAAGGGTGAGAAAATAAAGGAGGGTCACAATCATAGTGAGCAGAAATGGCTGCAGCATGAACCTTCACAGAGGAAAACGACAAACCCTTGTCTAGTAATTCAGTAAGGTACTGCAGTGTAAAACTCAAATTAGGTACCGAGACATCAAAGTCCTTTGTTGTGCTCCAAAGAAAAAATCTCTTCCATTTATCAGCATAAACTTTTCTGGTGCTGGCCCGCCTAGCTTCCAAAATGACATCTAAAACCTGTTGAGGAAGCTGAGAACCCACAGGCTCTAAAACAGAATACGCCAGGCCGTTAGATGCAGGGACTGCACCCTGACATTGAGCAAATGACTGCTTGACTGGGACAACAAGTGAGGAAGCTGTGGCAAAGGCCAAGGAGGTTCCTGAATTAAACTCCTCAGCAGAGGATACCAGTGCTGTCGTGGCCAATCTGGTGCTATTAAAATCATGCAGGGCTTGTCCCGCCTGACTTTCAAGAGTACCTTGGTAAGGAGAGGCAGAGGAGGAAAAGCATAGACGTGAAGGTTGTTCCAACTGAAAGATAGAGCATCCACTTTCCAAGCTTTTGGGTGAAACATCTTTGTGCAAAATTTTGGTAGTTGGAAATTTAGAGGAGAAGCGAACAGATCTATGTCTGGAGTTCCCCAAGCCACTGTCAACTGTTGAAATACCTGAGGATCCAATTTCCACTCGTGGGGATCCACAATTTGCCTGCTCAAAACATCTGCTAGGGAGTTCTGTGCTCCTGGCAGAAACCGTGCTTGAAGAGTGATGTGCAACCCCAGAGCAGTCTCCCACAATATCATAGCTTGTCTGCAAAGAGGGTAAGAATGGGTTCCCCCCTGCTTGTTGATGTACCACATGACTGTAGTGTTGTCTGTTTGAGTCAACACGTGTCCTGGTTGAGTAGGCCCTTGAAAGCCATCAGGGCAAACTGGACTGCTAACATCTCCTTCATGTTGATATGCAAATGCTGTAGTTTGGGAGGCCACGTGTCCTGAATCCATTTCCCATTGAAGTGTGCTCCCCAAACCAGGTCTGAGGCATCCGTCGTTAAGATCTGACTCGCCTCTGGTCGGGTCACAGAGAGTCCCTTGTTTAGGTGACATTCCTGTGCCCACCACAAGAATTCCTTTTGGATGCAAGGTATTATCGGAATGACAGTGTCCAAATCGTGGCAGTGTTGAGTCCATACACTTTTGAGATACCATTGTAGCTTCCTCATATGCAGTTTGGCATTGGGAAGTACCAGAATGCAAGATGCCATGAACCCCAAGGCTTGAAGGACTGTCCTTGCAGTCAGCCTGGACAGTACTGATAATTGCTGGAAGTATAGGTGAAGAGTTCTTTGTTTGTCCGGGGTCAGAAAAGCCATCTGAGAGGCTGTATTCAGTCTCACACCCAGAAAGCACATGTCCTGAGAGGGTACTAGACTGGACTTTGTTTCGTTCACAGAATACCCTAGGCACCTTAAAACTGCCATCACATACTGTAGCTGTTGAAGTAACTTGTCTTTGTCTTGAGCAAGAATCAGGCAATCGTCCAGATAAGGATAAATTTGTATTCCCCTCAGTCTTAAGAAAGCTATTACAGGAGCCAGAACCTTTGTGAACACCCTGGGCGCAGTAGATAAACCAAAGGGCAACGCAGAGAACTGATAATGAGAAGTACCAGCCCGAAAAAGCAGGAATCTCCTGCAGCTGGGCCTGATAGGAATGTGAAGATAGGCTTCTTTGAGATCCAGAGTTACCATCCAGTGATCCTTGCCTAGCAGAGGCAGAAGTTGCTGTAATGTTAACATCTTGAACTTTGGAATGTCTAGGTATGTGTTGAGAATGGACAAATCCAGAATTGGCCTCCAAGTGTTTCCATTCTTTGGCACTAGGAATAGATGAGAATAAAACCCTAGGCCTTCTTCTGACGAAGGAACCACCTGGATTGCCCCCATCTGTAAAAGCAAAGAAATTTGTTCCTGAGCCTCCAGCCTTTGCTGAGGAGGTACATCTGGCATACCTTTGAAAGGGGGAAAAGTGTGAAAATAAAACTTGTAGCCTTGATTTATTATGTCCAACACCCATTTGTCCTGGGTGACCAAATGCCAATTTTGTTTGAAAAGTGCCAACTTTCCTCCTAGAGGAGCTGCCAGAAGAGAAGGGTCTGGCAGCTGAAGATACAGGTCATTGGGTTTGTTTACGAAAAGGCTGACCCCTGCCCTCACCAGAAGATTGTGCAGGAGAACTCCAAGTCCTAGGTCTGAAAGAACCCTGAGCGTGAGCCCTGCCCCTACCACATCTAGATCTGCCCTTAGACTGAAAATCCGAAGAAGGATAAGACCATCCTCTTGCAGGCCAATTCCTGCTAAACTTAGGGGGCTGCACTTGCAAAAATTCCTTAACTGTCTGCATAGACTTAGCTTTGTCTTCCATCTTTTTCAAAACTGACTCCACAGGGGAACCAAAAAGAACTTCAGATTGAAGGGGAGCATCCAAAATTCGAGCTTTAACATGCTCTGACAAATTTTGATCCTTAAGCCAGGCATGTCTACGAATAACTGAACCAGTAGCAGCCAACCTGGAAGAAGCCTGAAGGGCATCGAAGCCACACTGCAAGGAATGTTTACCAACTTGATCTGAAGCATGAACCAATTCCTGCAATTCCTTACACTCTATACCCTCAGCCAAAGCATCTACCTTAGCTTTCAATTGACCTAACAGAAAGTTCTGATACTTCAGCATATGGAATTGGCAATTTAAAGCCCTCATAGCTAACGTAGAAGAGGTGTACACTTTTTTACCCCACCTATCCAACGCTCTAGAATCTTTATCCAAAGGAACTGGATTCTTAACCACAGAAGCCCTGACACCCTTAGGCCCTTGAATAACAGTTTCCGGGTCAGCTCTAGGGCTCTTATACAAATATTTATGTGCTTCTGGAACTCTGTAATACCTGTCTGGCTTGACAGGGGCAGGGGGTAATGAATCAGGATTAAGGGAAGCTTCTGAAAAAACATCCTGAACAACATCTAAAACAGGGGGAATAGCCAAAGGTCTATGCTGTGGCAAAAATAAAAATTCTCTAAGCCTCTTACGAGAATCTGAAAAATCCTGACCTTCCCACTTGAAATGCTCCCTCATGGAATGCAAGGTTTCAGAAAAGGAAAAATCCTCTGGAGGAGAAGCAGAAGGACAGGAATCCTCTGCGTCCGAATCAGAATAGGGAGGAAAATCCTGAATATCCTCAACTGAGGACTCAGAGTAATCTGAGGAATGCTCCATTCCCTCTAAATCTGTCTCCACCCTAGGCCTCTTCTCTGGAGGGGGCATAGAACCCCTGATCAAAGAAATCAAATCCTCTGCCATTTTCAACATATGTTTTTTAGGAACAGAGCCCGAAGAACCAGGGCTGTGGCCCGTACCAGAAACACCAGGTCTAGCCTTAGCAGGGCCTTTAGTGACTGAAGTAGAAGGCCTAATAACCTTTTGTAAGGATGGAACCACAGAAACTTGAGAAGCACCCTCGGCCTGACCTAACTCCTGAGAGGCCAACTCCTGTAAAAGTAAAGGTTCCCCCTGGGATTCAGCCGAGACCTCGGCTGGATCCACAGATTCAACCGTAGATTCCATAGAACCGGCGTCCGCAACGGACAACTCATCCGGTTTAGACCTTAAAGATTTATCTTTTCGCTTTTTAGCGGTAGCGGGCGTCGGAGGATCCGACGGCATGTTGTAGTTACACCGCTTACCGCAAACAAGCCTAGCACAGTCTAATCTGCGTTTAATGGTGCGCTTATTAAATCTAGCGCAAAAGCGACACCCGACTATGTCGTGCTCAGGCCCTAAGCAAGGAATACAAAGAGAATGATAGTCCCTATGAGGTATCTGTTTCCCACAAGAAATACAATTATTAACTTTTTCTGACATCCGGATTAACTGAGGCAAGAAAAGACAAAAATTTTCCCCAACGGGGTACTTAGCCCAACTTGGTCTTCGGTCTGAAACTCGAAAACTGAAAATTTCAGAACGCCGAATGGCACTTGCAAACGCTGCTTCTGCTTCGGACCACGCAGCAAGAAAGACCGAGGATATGGCGTCGGTCATGCGCTTAAGTACTACTACGTACTGACGTCAGCTCCGGGCGCCCATGACCGACGCCAGCCTAACTCTTTGGTATTCGGGCCGACCAAGGACAGCGGACTACCCACAGGTTATGACTACAGCAATGTGAGACGAAGAACATCATCTGGACATTCTGGGAATATCTGGACATTTGAGGGGTGTGAATGCGAAGTATATGGTCCAAACACAATACACACTCAGGGTAAGTGTGTGTATTGAATAGGGACACACAGATGAATTATAGAAATGAACACAGGGAAAGAGGATAGGTGAAACTCCCTCATGTACTACAGAGGAGGGTATGTCATTGGTAGATGGTTGTAGCAGCAACACCTAGCACATATCTGTATGGTAGAGCAAGGACTGTACAGTGAAAATGTATAATGGGGAGGATGTCTGTGTGAGATGAGCATTCTTACTTGAAGAATGCAGGGGGCATCTATCAAGGATCTGACATAATTGGGAAGGGTGCATATTGTGAAACTATGCACACTGATATACCTTAATATAAGCGTACTGTCAGCAGAAGGACCCCAGCAAGGTGGCCACAGGTGAAGGATCATGGAAAACATTACAGGAACCAGCCACATCGATGGACAATATCAGAATAATACCATCACTAATCCCATGCCTCTGAAGTGACATTTGTGATGTGGAATGATAGGAGATGAGCCTGCACACACACACACTTGAACAACTATTATGATACATCCATGCTCTATGAGGGTAAGCACGCACACTACCCAGGCACTGTAATATCTGCAGGAGGTGCTAGGAGGGACACTGTTATATCTGTATGCGACAGGATGGGCAATACAGGCTAGTTGCTTTGTTTGCAAGACACATATATATAAATATATATGTGTGTGTGTGTGTGTGTGTGTGCGTGCGTGCGTGTGTGTGTGTCTGTCTGTGTGTCTGTGTGTCTGTGTATGGGTCTACTTTTAAATCCCGAAATACCAAAATCTTGATTTTTGAGATACAGAACTCAAAACATCGAGATTTCGGTATCTCGAAATTTAAAACTGGACAAAAAAAAACCACAGCTAAAATAATGTGTTTGCAGGGGGGCAGGCCCCCCTGCACCACCCACACCCCCCTACTGAAATATATCAACTCTGAGATCGCACTGCAGTGAAGAGAATGCTAATGCTCCTGCTGCACTTACCGTTCTCTTCACGGTAGCGCTATCTTGGAGTTGGTCTATTTAAGTAGGGGGGATGTCGGGGGTGCAGGGGGCTTGCCCCCCTGCAAACACTTTATTTTAGTTAATTTTTTTTTTCCAATTTTAAGTTTCGAGATAACTAAATCTCGATGTTTTGAGTTTGGTATCTCAAAACTTGAGATTTTGATATTTTGGGATTTAAAAGTGGACCCATATATATATATATATATATATATATATATATATGAATATGGCATAATCCACACTGTCATGACTGATATACATGCCGTTAATGTTGTCAAACACCTATGTATGTAGTGTGTGCTTGAGAAGAACAGGTAGCACACATGCATCTGGTGTAACAACTTGAATGTGTTCTGCAACTTCAGGCAGTCATGTATGTTCCACAGGAAGAATACCTAGGCATGGCCAATAAGCTATGTGACAGCTCACTATGACAAAGTTGGTAGACTTCAGTTACACATCACTGGAAGATATGTAGGGAGGTACATGAAGAAGGGTGCATTGTACACAGTTATTGGTGTGATGAAGGCTGGGAACCATGAAGGTGTTATGGCCTCTGATGTGCATGTCCCTCATATACCTAGTACTTGCATTACATTGAAGGGAGTAGTCAGCACTGTGACTACATGTTGTTGGATGTACCACTTACCATCTACCCCAGGACATGAGTCACGTATCTATTGGTCTGATTATAGAGTGTGATGTCCACATTGTACTTGGGTGGTGTGTTTGTTTCCTGAGTCAACAAATTCCTCCATGTTTCTTGTTAATGCAGGTGCTGTCTTGGCGGTGGTGACAATTTTTGGTATATGTTGATACTGTCTGTATTATACTAATATCAGAGTTAGAGTCAATGATTGCCAAGAATCTGTAGTCCTTCTGGCAGCTGTTTGGACACAGGATGTTTATGTCATCTGTGATGTCCATCACTTAACTAATGAGCAGGAAAGGGCCTAGCAGACACCCCATATACACCGACCTGATCACTGGAGCTGAGATATAGGTCATGTCACACATTTCAGCATAGTGAGATGCCACAGATGTCATACACTGGTCTACCCATTTTGCGATATAGCTGTTTATGGCCACACATGACAGTGGTGATTGAATGTGTATGAAGATATTATACCTGATGTTGAAGAGGTTAATGATGAATCTGTTGGAATTTCTAACAATGAACAGGAGCCCCCTTTAGAAGAAGCTCTGAGAAGGTCCGAGCGCCTTCTGAATCAGAGGCAGCAAATGGAGCGGGGGGGATAGTATTACCACAATTACAACAACAATACACAGAGAATGGACCCTATGAATCACCAGGATTTTCACCCACAGAGAGGGAGAGCCCAATGGGGCAGGGGGACATGGGGTTCCATGAGGAGATAGACAGGGACAATGAAGTAAATCACGATGTTAACAGCATCATTAGTAATGTAAGAAGAGATTTTAAAATATACAACTCGAGTTCAGCTACCATTACCCAGGAATGGGCAGAACTTTTTCAAAGAGGTTTGAATTTTGTCCCTGTGAGGAGACCAAAAGTTGAAAATTGCATTCTTGAATTTAAGCTTTTTGTAAGGAAATTTAATCTCAGGCTTTACTTTCATAATAACATACAGTTTGGACCAGCTGAATTGTGCAGGAAAACAAGCGCATTCACCCCACCCCACCCCTGCACCCCATATTACAAATGTATGAGGGCCTTTGTACATCACAGATATTGGAGACTTTTTTGAAAAATACCACATTTATTAGTAACCTCACGGATGATGAACAAAGTCTATTGTCTAACATTGTGGGTAACAAAAATATCAGATTAATGAAACCTGACAAGGGGGGAGGTTTGGTATCTATGGATCAAGAGGTCTGTACCCCCAAAAATACTTTTACACCTATATAGTGATACCCACGAAGAAACTTCTATCAATCAACTTATGTGGACATATAGAAATAACACTCATAGACCTATTACTTGTCAATCAAATAACAATTGCTCAGTTAAACTATATGCAACAAGAAAGCCCACGTACCTCTACGATCTTCGGTATACCTGAGATCCATAAGTCTACCACTGATCCGCCCTTAAGGCCTATAGTGGATGCCAAGGCGTCAAAGACATTTTCTATGGCTAAGTATATAAACTTAAACCTGAAGGATTTATTAAAACAATTCCCACATATATTACAGGACTCATGGGACTGTCTTAAGAAAATTCAACAGGATATGTACAACGGACATCTTATATTTGCCACAATTGATGTCCATGACTTATTTACAGTTATTCCACGAGGAGGGTATCAGTATGTTTTATGATTTTCTTTGAAAGCATTTTGGTTTTACACATTACAGAATATTGATGTTCCAAACAGTTATGGATATGATACTTAACAATACCTTCATTCTCTTTGAGGGGCAATATTTTAAACAAAAGATAGGGGTGGCCATGGGGGCATCATGTGCACCCCTATTTGCTAATATAGTCCTAACTGAATGGGAAACTTCCAAGGTTTTCACATCCGAACTATTTAAATACTGTAAATTCTATGGACATTATTGGGATGACATCTTTATTTTATGGGGAGGGACTCAGGAGTTAGTGCATATATTCTTTGAATTCTTAAATAAAAGTACACAGTTTCTACAGTTCTCAATGGTCATTAATGACAGCAGTATACACTTCTTGGACATCACTATCAGGAAGGATACAGTAAATCACAGGTTTACCTCCACGTTATACAGGAAGCCAACCTACTCCAATACATTGTTGCACTTTTCCAGTGCTCACCCAATGCACCAAAAGAGATCCCTGGTGAAGGGCAGGGAGTTAGGTTGGCAAGGATGGTCAGCGAAGAGGAATCCTTTCTAAAGAAATAGGAATTTTAGAGAATATGCTACTAGGAAGAGGGTATCCCATACACTTTCTAGAACCATATGTCAGGAAGTCATCACAAAGAGAAAGCAAGGCCATTTTTTACCCATATTGGGGGGATACATAACAGCAATAGCAGTGGTAGGGTAGACATACCACATATTACCAAGAATTCTTTTCAACACTCTATGGTTCTTACTTTTAGTCCACGTTTTGGTAAAATCAAAGAAAGTTTAAATCACAACTGGGTACTTTTTGACATGGAACAACAATTTAAAAATAAATTAAGTGACTATCCGGTAGTAGTATGTAAGAAAGGCAATTCAATAAAAAAACTTGCTTGAAACTAATGTAACCAATGTGAGCAAAGGCAAGATGGTGAAATGTGGACATTGTAATAAGTGACCATACATTTTGGAGAATGAGTCTCTGCACATTAGGGATTTTGGTAGGGTAGTCCTGAAGCAAAGGCTTAATTTTCAAAGTAGATGTCTGATATATATATATATAGCGATTTGCCAACAGTGCTATAGTTTCTACATAGAGAAGACTATTAATAGCCTCAATAAGCGAGTTTACCAACATTTATATGATATTAAAAAGAACAATCTCAAGAATGCGTTATACGAACACATAAAAGAACACCCTTGTCATCAGTTTAAATTAAGTGCCCTTGAACAGATAGGAAACAATGACGGGGGGTCCTTCTGACATTTTTTTATAGTATCGAGAATTAATGTGGCAGCTTAAGTGCAATGCAACATACCCCCCTGGGCTTAATGAAACTGTTTCCATTTCTAACCATCTCAAGTTAAAAGCTGAATTTCATATGTAAATAAAAATGTAATTTTATTAAAGACATTTTAAGCTAATAGATTGTGAAAGAATTAAGAGGTTGTTTACTGTTATTTATTTCTGAGAATTTGATTATTAGCTTTGTACAGGTTTTTATATGTTTTATCATCCCAGTTTGCACAACACAGCTCTGTCTGTTCCAAAAGCTGCTATCAATGTTATGTATAGAAAATTATGTTTTTCCTGCTGCTAGTATTATAGGGAATTTATCATTAATTGCATTTTTTTAAATAATATGAACATACACCTTTTAAAATTAATTGTTTAATTAGTGTAAGTCATGTAACAAAAGTGCATATTTAACAAGTGGTTCAGTGTGCTTTTTTTGTATTCTGAAGATATCAGTGCTGACAGCCGACGAAAGCGCTAAATAAAGGTTTCTGGTTTCTGTCTGTGAGCCGTATTGCTCTTTCTTATTTTATTTATTCAGTTTATTGTTGTTTTGTTTGTGTTCTCACCCTTGTAAGGGATCATAGGCTGTGTGGAGTGTGTATTGAACTGTGTATTGAACTGTATCAGAAAGGCATATGTGCTGAGTCACTCCATAGGTTATCTGTGATATTGTCACAGCCCATTGATTCCATTTGATAGGCCTAGATAAAGGTAAGACAGTGCTATTGTGATCTGGCCTAGTGTTTTGACACAATCCCCCAAGCAGGTATCATTGAGAAAACCTCCAAACTGGGGATTAACCCTTACATCAGTTGATGCGTAACCAACTGACTCAGTGAAAGAACATATGATGTGGAAGTTGGTCAATCAACCTGTTCCAGTAGAGCTGTCACCACTGGCAAACCCCAGGGATCTGTGCTTGGCACTTTACTGTTTGAACTCTATTTCTCAGCAGTTCAGGACAAATTACATGGCCTTTGGCTTACCAAGTTTGCTGATTCTTGCATATTGTGTACAGTCATTGAGTTCACCAGTGATGATAACATAGTACAGGAGGAGGTAACACACATCCAACTGAACCATGGCAAAGGCACACAGTTTACAAATAAATGCAGAAATGTATGTTTGTAATGTTTTCCATCTGAAAAGTGGAATTCCATGTTAATCACAGCATTGACAACAGTCCTGTTATGCATTAACTCAGTGATGCAAGCAAGGGGAACACATGTAGATAAAAATCAGAACTTTGACCACCAAGTGTCCACATTGGTATTGAAAGCCTGTGTTGTGCACATCATAAGTCGCACCATCATATTGAGATCTTAGGATTGTATGGCAGCTCTGAAGTCAAACCGCATTGCAGCACTAAAATAGTATAATGCTCTCTTTTTCATGTCTCTCACTAGACACATGTAGCATCTGGAGAGACCACAGGGCTTTCTCAGCAACATAACACAGGGCCAACAAACCATGCCATGATGTATGTGGATAGATTAAAAGCCATGTCACTGTAATCTTTATTGTATAGGATGAGGTGACTTCTGCCTGGCCTCCAGGCCAGTCTCTGACACTGCCCTGGTGAGAATACTGCATATCCAAAAATCTGATATAGCTGATGACATCAGCAATGTCTTTTTTTTAATTTATGTAACATTTGTTTACCAGGAAAGTCCAACTTGGAACAAAGCCAATTTTCAGCAGAGACCTGCGGAGAAACACTCCAGATGCATGTTTTGGTAGCGTGGGAGGAAATGGGAGCACCTGTAGGAAACCCACATGAACACAGGGAGAACATGCAGACTACACACAGAAGGCACCCCAGCTAAGAATTTAACCAGAGAACCTTTTGCTGTGAGGCGACAATGTAACCGCTATACCACTACCATTGCACCATCCAATCCCAGTTGAGGAAAATATCACAATGTCCCAAGTGCTGGTGTAAAATGCTGTCTGTAATGTCAAGCAACAGCTTAAACGTACACACACACATATACACACACTGTAGTGAGAACAGAACCCCTACCTAAGTACACATACTACAGAACACAGTACTTTACTTGTGCACCACAGCTCAAGTCCAACTTGGAGTGTGTCAAACAACACTTTATATCTGGTGACATCAGCAGTGTCTGTTGAGGGGAACATAACACTGTCCCACATGCTGATATAAAATGCTCTGTTTAATGTCAAGCAATACTTCACACACACACGCACACACACACACACACACACACACACACACACACTTGACTGCAAAGAGAATAGAGCCCCTACGTATCTAAGCACACAGACTACAGAACATAGTACTTTATGCAAGCGCCATGGTACAATTCTGACTTTTACAAGGCTTCTTGCCAACTTATACTGGATGTCATCAGCAGTGCATGTTGGAGAGAAGAAGCTGAGAATCCTGCATGAAATTGATCTGTAGGCATGTCCAAGTAACAAAATGCTGTCAGTTCATGGGATTGGAGCAGTAATTGCAGGATGTACATTTCTGCACTTCTGGCTAGACACACACACACACACACACACACACACACACACACACACACACACACACACACACACACACACACAGTTGACTGGAGTGAGAACAGTACCCCTACCTCTCTAAGTACACAGACTACAGAACTCAGTACTTAATGCAAGTATCATGGCACAAGTCTGATTTTTACATTGCTGCAGGCCATCTTATAGTGGATGTCATCAGCACTGCATGTTGGAGAGAAGAAGTTGGGAGGCCTGCATGAAATTGATGTGTAGGCATGTGCAAGTATCAAAATGCTGTCAATCCATGGGATTGGAGCTGTAACTGCGGGATACACACTTCTCTTCTGGCTAGACACACATACTTACACACAGTTGACTGGAGTGAGAACCGAACCCCTACCCAAGCGCAAAGTCTACAGAACTCAGTGCTTTACACCAGCACCATAGCAAAAGTCTGATTTTTACATGGCTGCAGGCCAACTTATAGTGAATGACATCAGCAATGCATGTTGGAGAGAAGAACTTGGGAGGCCTACGTGAAATGGATGTGCAGGCATATGTAAGCATAAAAATACTGTCAGTCCATGAGACTGGAGTAGTAACTGTAGGATACACACTTCTGCTCTTCTGGCTAGACACAGAGACACACAACTATAGTGAGAACAGAACCTCTACCTATCTAAGTATCCAACCTACAGAACACAGTACATTGCAGAAGTGTGACTTTTACAAGACTGCAGGTGAACTTACATTAGATGACATCAGCAGGCCATGTGGGAGACAAAATTTTGGGAGACCTACATAGGCTCATAGCTTCATATGTTCATAGAAGGCAATTAGCCTTATGGCCCTACAGTGTTTAGAAGCTTAGCTGTGTAAAAACCTAAGTACCGTTATTAAGCATAGTTGCATGCTCATTGTTAACAAAGTGATTTTGTGAGCAGCAGCCCTGTCTTTGAGGGACATTGGTGCCTCCCCAAAGGTGACTTTACAATAACTCAACCAGTAGTCATGCTTGCGCCTGAACATTGTCATTGAGAAGCACTGATTCACATGCAGTGGGAGTCTATTACAGAGGAGTATGAGTCATTGTGGGATATATTTGTCTCTCCAGCATGTTCTGTTTATGTCACAGGCTAGGTTGAGAACCCTGGGCCAAGTTATTTTTGATCCATTTGGTTTGTAGATGTCCAGCATTTACATTAGGGCAGGGTCTGGGACTGCTCTCCAGGACAGGAATATGTCATGTCTCAGCAGTCTGCATGATATTGAGTACACTGATAGGTCTTTCAGTCTTTCCATGTATGCCACGTTTGGAGGTCTTGGAGTTTCCACAGCTACAACCCTGTGTTTTCTCCAGTTGTTGCAGGTGTCTGGTGAGGTACAGACAGAAGGGAGCATTGTACTCAATTAGTGGTCTGATAAGGGTAGAGTACAGCAGAGGCATGACCACCCTAGTCTTGGATGTGACGTCCATATGTATGATGTGCACAATGCAGAATGTGTGTGTCTCCACTATGGACACACAGTGAAGAAAGTATAGATTGCTGTCAACATGTGGTCCCAAGTCTCCCAGTACTGTGTTTGAACTTAGAGGGGTGCTATGTTTATCATAATTAGCAGAGGTACTTCAATGCCAAAGGAGACAATGAGCCATTGTATGCTTTAAGGTTCAGTCCATGAGTTTGGCACCAATCATTTGTGTGTGTCAGTCCCTTCTGTAATATGTTATCATCACTGGGGGACTCTTTTAGTGCATCCAATTACCAGTCATCTGCACACTTGGTAAACCACAGGCTATCTACCATTACCTGCACTTCAGGGAAGTAGTTTACAAACAGTTGTGGGCTCTGTAAAGATCCTTGTGGTATTCTAATGTTAATTGGCTACTGGTGGTGGTGAGGTCCCCAACTTTAAGAGTGTGTCTTATGTCAGTGAGCTAGTTGTCTATCCCTGTACTACTGTATGACTTAATTCCCACATTGGAGATCTTCACTATGACACATAAATGGGGATAGTGTCAAAAGGCTTGGATAAGTCAACAGAGGTGGTATGTCCTGTTATCCCTCATCCAGATCTGTGAGGCCAGTATCTAAGAAGTCCACAAGGTTCAATGAGCAAGATCTGTCTTTGACAAAGACAACATGGGTAGGGTCAAGCGTGCTGAAGGTTACCTAGATCCCTGTGGATATGGTTTATGCTGATTCCTTTCCAAGCCTTGTAGATAACTATTTTTAGGCATGTGGGTCAATAGTTGTAGTTCTGCATGTTACCAGATTGATGTGCACTGCATAGCACACAACATTTGATATTATATTTTGTACTGTCACAAACAATCTGAAATAACTAAACACTGAATGAACAAATCCACAAATACGTTCCCGGAAATGAAGGAAAACACTCTAAAACTTTGAATACTTGCTAGTAAAACACCTCACGATAAAAAGTAATGTTTATTTAAGCCGTTTAACAAACGCTTTTCGTCAGAGCATTCTCCAACTTCTTCAGAATACAAACTGAACAAACAGTGCCACTCCCCAATCATACATATATAAACCCCTCTAATTAACTAATCGCTTAACTATTAGTGCTAAGACACAATAATATACATATCATTTAAAAATAATGCCGGTTGTGGCCATTTCTTTGTTACATATGTAATAATAATACAGTCCTCCGTAAAAAAGGCAAACCTGCGCATACATTCTGAATTATCTACAGCTCTAAGATTAAATAGAATAATAAGTTTGATAAATGTTGTTTTGATAATATACACATGACACCTTCTCCCAACCACTGAAAGTGTTTCATCTGTCATTATCTGAATGGGAACCCAATCTCTATAGAAACGGGACCAAAGATCGCAATTCCAGTCTATGCCTAGTAGACAGTAATCAAATCATCACTTCGACCCAAGATGTGCCGTATCACATTACCTGTTCTTTGCTGGTATTGAATTATATTATGCATATGAATATATGGAAGTCAAATTCTGTTACCTGGGGAATCTTGCGGTATCTTGACTTGATAGATTGATTCACAAAACACTACTGTGTCAGAATTTGATATAACCAACAGTTTTTCATACCCTAAAATAAACATAACCTTAACCTACTTACATACATTTTAAATGAATAAAGGCATACATATGCTTCTCTTCGAGCTACAAGATTCTTGCATTATGAGAATCCTTAAAAAGCTTAAAAACCTCAGCTTTGGCCAGCTAAGAACTAGCTGTATTCAACTGGACGTATAAGAGAATTTAAGTACCTTTAGCTGCACTTTTTTTTCAAAAAATACAGTATTTAAATTGATTTTAACTGTGTTGCAGGAATATTAACTGAACTGGAAGTTAGTCAGTGTTTGCTGAATTTTGATATTTGCTAGTAATTACAGGTGTGGGGGTAGCCACATTCTTTGATTTCTTGTCCTTGCCTATTTAAGTGGTACAGTGTGAAATATTTTCTGCTTAAAAACCTCAGCTTTGGCCGGCTAAGAACTAGCTGTATTCAACTGGACGTATAAGAGAATGTTAAGTACCTTTATCTGCACTTTTTTTTCAAAAAATACAGTATTTAAATTGATTTTAACTGTGTTGCAGGAATATTAACTGAACTGGAAGTTAGTCAGTGTTTGCTGAATTTTGTTATTTGCTAGTAATTACAGGTGTGGGGTAGCCACATTCTTTGATTTCCTGTCCTTGCCTATTTAAGTGGTACAGTGTGAAATATTTTCTGCTTAAAAACCTCAGCTTTGGCCGGCTAAGAACTAGCTGTATTCAACTGGACGTATAAGAGAATTTCAGTACCTTTAAAATACAGTATTTAAATTGATTTTAACTGTGTTGCAGGAATATTAACTGAACTGGAAGTTAGTCAGTGTTTGCTGAATTTTGTTATTTGCTAGTAATTACAGGTGTGGGGGTAGCCACATTCTTTGATTTCCTGTCCTTGCCTATTTAAGTGGTACAGTGTGAAATATTTTCTGCTTAAAAACCTCAGCTTTGGCCGGCTAAGAACTAGCTGTATTCAACTGGACGTATAAGAGAATTTAAGTACCTTTATCTGCACTTTTTTTCAAAAAATACAGTATTTAAATTGATTTTAACTGTGTTGCAGGAATATTAACTGAACTGGAAGTTAGTCAGTGTTTGCTGAATTTTGTTATTTGCTAGTAATTACAGGTGTGGGGTAGCCACATTCTTTGATTTCCTGTCCTTGCCTATTTAAGTGGTACAGTGTGAAATATTTTCTGCTTAGAAACCTCAGCTTTGGCCGGCTAAGAACTAGCTGTATTCAACTGGACGTATAAGAGAATTTAAGTACCTTTATCTGCACTTTTTTTTTTCAAAAATACAGTATTTAAATTGATTTTAACTGTGTTGCAGGAATATTAACTGAACTGGAAGTTTTGACTCTGCTCTTCAGTTAGTCCCACCCACCCTCCCTGTTTTTGTTTTGGTGTTAATCTTAGTGGCCTTGAAACTGCCCATCCCTCTTGTAAATTGGTGTTTGGATACTCCTTCTGGGCCCATCTCATTTGCTCACCCAACTGAGTGCAGTGAGATCATATTCTGATTTCAGGCACTCCTACTGTGTACAAAGAGAGCATCTGGGAAACAGAAAAAAAATTAAGCTTGTTTCCTGCCTTTCCTGTTAAGTGGTATAGACTATTTGTAGGCTTCTGAGCCCCCAAGCCCTTCTGTGTTGGAGGGAAGCCTTCTAGCTTAGTTTTTTTCTTATAACTAGCCAGTTTTCTAGTTTCAGCACTCAAATCTGTTTCTTTGATCTCAGCACTTGTTCAGAAAAAAAAAATTCATCTGCTTTTACTGTACTTGTGTTTCTACCTACTTTATTTTATTTTTGCATCATCTTAAAAGTACTCAGTTGTATTTATTACTGCTTGGTGTAACTCATTCTAAGCCTTTTGGTTTAAACACTTGGGCTTCGGACCAGTTGTTTTGCACTGAGAGGGTTTATGGTCTGCACTGTAGTGGCAGAACAGGTAGCTGACATCCTTCTAGGTTGGGAACTGCTGATTGAGGGCTCAGTGTCTGTTATTCTAAAAGTGTATTAATTCTGGTTTAAGCACTTGGGCTTTCAGGCCAGTTATTTTACATTAAGAGGGTTCATGGTCTGCCCTCTTGTGGGAGGAGAGACTGGACTCTGCCCTTCTGAGCTGGGAATTTCTGGTTAAAGGCTTATAGTGCATGCATATCTGAACTGCTTCTTACTGAAGCTGGTGCGCCTTGTTTGCTGTGGCATAGACTGGATTCGTGCCTGCTGGATCTAGCTTTGTTTGTGTAACTTGAGCACTAATCCAGGCATTCTCTAAAGTATTAAATTGTATTTATTACTGCTTGGTAGCAACTTGATTAAAGTGTAGCTATCATTCTAAGTCTTTTGGATTAAGCACTTGGGCTTCAGACCAGTTGTTTTACATTAGGAAGGTTTGTGGCATACACTGTGGTGGCAGGACAGGTAGCTTTCATCCTTCTAAGTTGGGAACTGCTGATTGAGAGCCCAGTGTCTGTTATTCTTAAAGTGTATTAGTTCTGGTTTAAGCACTTGGGCTTCAGGCCAGTTATTTTACATTAAGAAGGTTCGTGGTCTGCACTCTTGTGGGAGAAGCGGCTGGACTCTGCCCTTCTGAGCTGGGAATTTCTGGTTAAAGGTTTATAGTGCCTGAATATTTGAACTGTATCTTACTGAAATTGGTACACCTTGTTTGCTGTAGCATAGACTAGATCCAGGCCTGCTGAATCTAGCTTTGTTTATATGCTTGTTGTTTGTTTGCTTGTTATTTCCCTGGAACGCTAATTCCACCAAATACGCGGCTTCTCAGCACTTCTGTGGATCACTAGTGATATCTGCATTGCTTACTGTACTTATTTCCTTGTTTCACTTGAAAGAAAGTTACTGTTTGTCATTTTTGCATTTAAGTTACCTGTAACACATTGCACTTAAGTTACCTGGCACTTGCTCACTAAAGCAATTATATAAGTCAGCACTAAAAATTAAAAGCACTACACCGTCACTCCCCACTGGCCCTTGTTTTCAATTATAAAGGAATTCCCAACATTATTTTAGCATGTCCAAAGTTCAGTTGTCAATCTCCTCTCCGGTCCAGCTGGTGAATCTAGGAATCTTGAGGCAATGTTACAACTGCCTCATGTACACAGACAACCCTCTCCTCCGCCCAACAAATTCCAACACATGTGAGAGATGCAACCATATAGCCAAACTGGAGGCTAAGCTCTCTCAACTCAGTACTGGCATAACCAGTCAGGAGGAGAAGGAAACCACACTCACTACAATTCCAGTCTCACATAGACCTACCACGACAGCAAACCAAACACATAATCACACAAAAACATACTCGGAGGCTCTAAATAAAGATCTGCCTAAGCAGCAGAGACCTCCAAAGCAGACACCCAAGCAACCCCTACCACAAAACAAAACACGTGCAACACATATCTCACAAAGCCAGTGTGCCGAACAGTCACAGCCCTTAAGACTAAACAACACACCTGATACACTTGTAATAGGTGACTCTATCGTCAGGCACGCTGACGTCCCGCTCACCAGGCTGAACAAGGAGAGGGTCACGGTGAGCAGCCTGTCGGGCGCTAGGATCCGCCACATAACACAAGCACTCAGGTCACTCCAAGGGAAGTACAAATATGACTTAGTCATTGTCCATGCTGGTGTGAATGACCTGAGATGTACCTCCCTGGACTATATGAAAAGAGACATAGAGGAGCTCGCTGAGCATGTAGCCCAGGCCGGTATGACCCTGACCTTGAGTAGCATCTTACCCTCACCAAGAATGATGCCACAATATGAAGACAAGATGATCAGTTTCAACAATTGGCTTAAGTACTGGTAATCCACTACGAAAGTGCCAAAAGACCAAGGAATCGCTGTTAGTAATCACCAACAAAAGTTTAATTATATATTCCACTTGGAAACGTTAAAGTACTGGTGTCATTCAAAGGGGATCCAATGCCTGTCAGCTTGGGATGATATGCTCGACAAGCCACGATGCTTCGCTAGGTACGGCTTGCACCTGTCACCCCTGGGCTTTCAGATATTGGCAAAGGCTCTTGCTACCCCCATAGTGCCTTTTTTAGGCAAGGCTCAAAAGACAAACCCACCTCCATAGGTATCACAAGGGATAAAAAGCTAAGAGTAATGCTACTCAACACCAGAAGTCTAAACCTCAAGATGCACGCACTCGAAACTCTCCTTAGCATGGAGAACATCGATATCTGTGCAGTAACAGAAACTTCTTCAGGACTCCCGAGAGCACCCCAGCACTACCAGGTTATACCTCATACCATGCTTTTCGGCCCCAAAACTTGGACCGAACCACAAAAGGAGGGGGAGTATCGATATTCATCAAAGATACCCACACCTCCAGGTTGGTAGCAAAGCATGAAGCATCAGAGACTATCCATGTGCAACTAACAGTGGGTAAAACTGCCTTCCAGTTTATAGCCTGCTACAGACCACCCTCCCAAACCCAGGAACCCCACTCAGCCTTCCTGAGAACACTGGAAAATAGGAAGGTCTCTCCAAACACCATTATATTGGGCAACTTCAACTACCCAAACATAGACTGGGAGCATTACTCTAGATCCAACACCCTAGCCCAAAGGTTCCTAGAATTTATAAACTCAAATGCTATGGAACAACTTGTTACCACTCCCACAAGAGGGGAAAACATACTGGACCTGATCATCACCAACATGGGGACTCTATGCTCCAGACCAGAAGTGTATCCCTCACTGGTAAGATCAGACCATAAACTAATCTCACTGGATATTCACATCCTGACCCCATCCCTTTCCCAGAAAACCACAGTGAAAAACTTCTCTAAAGCAAATTTCACACTCCTCAAAACTGAGGTGGAATCCTTCAAAGCCCCCGGGCCTGTGGAAAATACGGGCCAGACCGCAGAATCCTTTATAAACGCATTCTATGAACACCTTCAGGAATGCATGGATCATGCGATCCCAAATAAAACCAAGACCCAATCCTCCAAAGGCAGACGTCCTGTCTGGTGGACCCCAGCCATAAACAAACTATACAATAGAAGGAGGAAGCTACTAAATGATAGAGCAAAATCCCAAAAAGGGAAGGCATCACTGATCAGTATTAGCAAAAAACTACGGGCACTCATAAAATTGTCTAAGGCCAGCTTCGAGAGAAAAATTGCACAGGACACTAAGGATGATCACAAGGCTTTCTTTAGTTATGTTAGGAACCTGGGTGGTAATTCCCAGATATGCTCAGAATTAGTCCAAAATGACAAAAAATACACCGAACCCACAGACATTGCCAACATCCTAGCTGAGAGGTTCAGCACAAACTCCCCCCCCCCACCAAAAGGGCAAATATCTATCCCAGCAGAGTGCTACCCCCCTGACATCTCAGATGCTCAGGTAAGAGCCGTCCTCTCCAAAGCAAAAAACACAGCATGAATGGGACCAGACGGTGTCCCGGGCTGCGTCCTACATGAACTCCAAGAAGAGCTAAACCCAAACATAAAACTACTGTTCAATCTCAGCCTTACTACAGGATATGTGCCCAAAGAGTGGTGTACAGCAACAGTGGTCCCTCTCCATAAAGGTTGTGCCTCAACAGATCCTGGAAACTATCGCCCCATAAGCCTGACTAGCTTGGTCTGCAAAGCTATGGAAAGGATCATCATGGACGTCATAAATAAAGATATTGGGGACCTACAGACACTGGATCCTACCCAGTTCGGCTTTGTTAAGGGCAGATCCTGCCTCTTAAACCTGGTTGATTTCTTTGAAACAGTCACCAAGGCCATTGACGAGGGGAAGGTGGTCCACACAGCCTACCTGGACCTCGCAAAAGCCTTCGATACAATACCCCACTCGGGCATTATAGATAAGCTCACCAGCTTAAATATAAACCCCTATGTCACTAGATGGATTGCAAACTGGCTCAAGGACAGAACCCACATGGTTAGAATTGCTGGGGCCATGTCAGACTCCAAACCAGTTACAAGTGGTGTCCCACAAGGCTCAGTCCTGGGACCTCTTGTTCGGTATATGTTTCTCGGAGGTACAGGCCAACACGGAAGGACTGTGGCTGACCAAGTTCGCAGATGACTGCAAACTGGGCGCCATAATCGACTCTCCAGCCGACACAAGCATCCTCCAAAAGGGCCTTATAGAAACAGACAACTGGTGCCAGAGACATGGCCTCAAGCTAAATGCCAAAAAGTGTATAGTCATCCCCTTTGGCAAAAACAAAGTGCCCACAAATTACCACATAGGTGGTAATCCATTAAGTACAGAAGAAGTAATTAGGGATCTGGGGACCCAAGTTGATAGCAATCTCTCATTTGACAACCACGTGGCCAAAGTGGTTAGAAAAACATTTTATATAGCCTACCTAATCATGAAGGGATTCACATCTAGATCAGGGGAGGTCATCGTGCCTCTTTACTCATCCCTCATCAGGCCCATAATTGAGTACAATGCCCCTTTTGGGATGTACCTTACCAGACACCTGCAGCAACTGGAAAGACCCCAAAAGTACCTCGCCAAGAGGATCAAAGGGCTCAAACAGATGCCATATGCTGCCCGGTTAAAGAAACTCCAGCTCTACTCAGTGGCATACCGCCTGTTCAGAGGCGATCTGTGCCTGACGTATAAAGCCATGTCCAACTCGGAATTAATTGACATGCTGCACCTCAGAAAATCCAAATCCCATCGAGCTACGCGCTCAAGAGACTTGAACCTCAGCACTGAAATAAATAGGACATGCTGGAGGGACAGATTCATAACCCAGAGGCTCCCTTCACTCTGGAATAAAATCCCAGTCCAGGTTAGGCAGAGTCCCTCATTGACTCTCTTCAAGAGAAATCTTGATGAGTGGATGGGAGATCATAGGTTTACCCCGGGTATCACTTCTGTGTCACTGTTAGACAGAGGCACAGTATACTAACCTCGAAAAAGGGCATAGCAAAATAAATTTAAAATGGGTGGCGAAAGCCAAACACATTCTGGCTAGGCTTATAAATGCCCTAAGGCAGATAGCCAAGTATGAACCTATGAACCTATACATAATTACGCCACTGAAGAACATGTATAAAAATTAAATGTATTTACTTTAATCATTTATTTTAATCATTTTTACTCCTCTTTTTTAAGGCATTAATTAATATTTTTCGTTATCGAGCTATTTTATGTATAGAGAGTGGACCACTGGAGTAAACAATAGAATGATAGTTCATGCCCCAGAGGGCTATTCACCCAAATATGGATGGGTAAGATCCATCCTCGTTTTTAGTGTGTATTATATACATTTAATGTTTATACATGTTCTTCAGTGGCGTTATTATGTATAGGATTCTCATAATACAAGAATCTTGTAGCTCGAAGAGAAGCATATGCATGCCTTTATTCATTTAAAATGTATGTAAGTAGATTAAGGTTATGTTTATTTTAGGGTATGAAAAACTGTTGGTTATATCAAATGCTGACACGGTAGTGTTTTGTGAATCAATCTATCAAGTCAAGATACTGCAACATTCCCCAGGTAACATAATTTGATTTCCATATATTCATATGCATAATATAATTCAATACCAGCAGAGAACAGGTAATGTGATACGGCACATCTTGGGTCGAAGTGATGGTTTGATTACTGTCTACTAGGCATAAACTGGAATTGCGATCTTTGGTCCCATTTATGTAGAGATCGGGTTACCATTCAGATAATGACAGATGAAACACTTTCAGTGGTTGGGAGAAGGTGCCATGTGTATATTATCCAAACAACATTTATCAAACTTATTATTATTCTGTTTAATCTTAGAGCTGTAGATAATTCAGAATGTATGTGCAGGTTTGCCTTTTGTACGGAGGACTGTATTATTATTATTATATATGTAACAAAGAAATGGCCACAACCAGCATTATTTTTAAATGAGATGTATATTATTGTGTCTTAGCACTAATAGTTAAGTGATTAGTTAATTAGAGGGGTTTATATATGTATGATTGGGGAGTGGCACTGTTTGTTCAGTTTGTATTCTGACGAAGTTGGAGAATGCTCTCTGACGAAAAGCTTTTGATAAACGGCTTAAATAAACATATTACTTTTTATCGCAAGGTGTTTTACTAGCAAGTATTCGAAGTTTTTGAATGTTTTCCTTCGTTTCCGGGAACGTATTTGTGGATTTGTTCATTCATATTTTGTACTGTGGTTGATATATGTGTGGAAACAGTACTGACACACCAAGGTTGCAGTGCTTACAGGGGGGGTGGCAACAGATGGATGTATTGAAAATATGTGACATATTCTTAAACGAGGCCCTCAGTTTGTAATATTTAAACATGTAATTTCATGTCATACAGAGAGAATGGAAAGTAAACAGCAGAAATACAGCATAATATGTACATTTCCATAGTGCAGCGAGCAGTGGGTTTACATGACGGTTAACAAAGTGTATATACATGCTAAATACATATTTGTGCATCAGTAAGAAATGCACAAACGCGAGCCGCGTTGCTAAAGTCTGACGGTTAGTACTGAATCTATGAAATACACTTGCTGCTTAACTGACTCTGTGGGAGCATGTGTTAATGCATTGATACATTCCTTCTTTGGGCCAGATTATACTGGGTTCGAATACAGGTGTACCTAGTACATTTAAATACATTGCTGCTATATCTAATACTTTTAAATACATGTAAATACATTGCTGCACAATGTGCACTTTCACACAAAAATGCCTTAAAGAGGTGAAATGGGTAGATAGGACAGTGGTGAAATGAGCAAGCAGGGGAAAGAACATAGGGAAAGCAGGGCAGGAATGTTCAGGAGGGAGGTAGGACAGAACCGTCGTTATTCATTTCTTTAACAGTGTATAGTGAACATATGTGGAAAATATTAACTGAATTTGACTGTCACTTGCAATTTCAAGGTTATTTGATGTACAGGCAGTTGTGTAGGTGTGTTAGGCAAATGTGAAGACCATGCCAGTCCAACTAGAAGAAGTATACTTAGAGGAATATTGCACAAAGTATACCCAAAGTCATATATGTGATAATAAATATGATAATATATAGATATATACATAAATAACTGACATAATACTAATGTCTCATCCCTCATACATATAATTAATATCAGCTATGTCAAGTGTCATAAGTGAGAGTGACTATAAAGGGAAGTGGAACAACAGTAAAAGTGTATGGAATATCCTGTATTTGAACCGAGAACCATGTGTATGGCAGGCCTACACTTACACTTGTTGCCACAGGAAGGTTGAAAAAGCACTAGTCTATGTTGCAGTTCATTGCTATAAACTGCAGTATCACAACAGTAAAACAAAGGTTGCACACCCTGTACTAGAATCCAGGACGATCTATCCTCCCTCCCTCCCTACACTTATACCTGCTATCACAGAACTATTTACATGACACTCCCTATTTTACTAATCATTCCTAAGGTCTTTCTGTTAACAGCCGCTCAACTGCTTAGTTGGTTTGTGCAATGCCCAGTAGTATTAATTGACTGCATCTGGTTTCTATTTTTGTCTGTCTGAGTCCAATCTGTCCATTTGTCTAGTTTGCACAGTGCTGTGTTTCATGCAAACAAGATAAGCACAGCCAAGTCTGACATTCATTTTTCTCTGGTTCCTGTGTTTGTGCTAACAGTCCCCCCCCCCCCCCCAAAAAAAAAAAAAAAAATGAAAGAAAAGAAAAAAAAGGAGAGGTAGTTAAAATGAGGAAAATCAATCTATGCCACACACACTAGAAAATGTTAGTACACGTGAGATATTTCTACTTAGGTCTGGATTTGAACTCTCACTCCAATACACCTTTAGAACACAGGATAGATGCCTTATCCCTCTTTGTCACACAAACAGCTTTGAGCAAAAGACTGAACTCAGTCTGCACACAACCAACTGCAACAGCATCTACAGTGATGTCAAACCATATAAGTGTTATTTGTACATTTATTAGCTTTGGATGCAGTGCACCTAGTGATCACACAACCTGTTTGATCATTGCTAGCAAATATACAGCTCTCTCTTACATTTCTGTGTTTGTTGGCCATTCTTCATTGATCTAAGCAGTAGTCTGAGACATGCAGTGTGTAAGTAATTCTATATCATTGATCTTAAGATGTGTAAGAATACGCAGTGCTGTTGTGTTTTCCTTCTTCCAACCATTAATGATTCATAGTTGCAATCCATTTAAAACAAACACTGAGGGAGTGCCTGCACAATCTTTACATTTCCTACACAGATCCATTTTTTTGGGATGCAGCAATTCTAATGAGTTCACACCTCATTTGCATATTCACAGTGCTAACAGCCCTGAATGTACACCATATAAAAAGGCAACCATATAGCTAGGCAAACTGATGGTGAGGAGACTTGTTTATGTTGGGAAGACTGCAGATAAGGCTGTTTCATCAGGATATATCTGTAGAGAGGAGTACTGGACTTTAGAAGGTATGCTTCCATTTGGTCAGCTACATACTGCATATGCTGGAATGTGTTTAAGAAAAATCTGAAGCAAAGGCTTTTAAATTTTATCTGTATGCATTAGTTTGAAGTGTACTTATGGCATGGGCATGTTTGCCAAGCCATTTCCAGAGGTATATATGATTGCCAATACATGAAAACGTAATGCTGTGTGATAAATACAAGCAAATGTTCAGGGACAGTTCCTTTGATGGCACTTTTAGCATTTCAAAGATGGCTAGCTAACAAAATGTGTCATTTTCCTGTTCTTTTTTTGGGGAGGTGCAAAGGTGAGTTACTGTTATGGCACAAACAGGTATATGCTGTTCTTGTTACTCTCCTTGTTTTGCATCCTGCCTGTTCCTATTTCACATCTCTAGACTGTTGTATGTTTCTCTGGTGGGTAATACTGAGTGACTAGCTTTTCTTTTTCTCCTGTAAACAGTTATTTTGTTGTTAAGTGATACTTATGTGTATTACGCTTCTGCTGACTTTTAGGACACCTAGCAGTATGCCACCCAGGCATGTCAATCCTCAGAGACCCCCCCCCCTTCACTGATGCTGAGAACCATGTGATTGTGGATGCCTTTAAGCAACATGGTGCATTTCTGCTGAAAAGGGGATGGGGAGCTATGGCACGTACTCTGAAAATACGGCGCCAAATAGTAGCTGACGTGAATGTGGTGGGTAGCCACATTAGGCTATATGAGCAGGTGTATCACAGGGCCACTGACATGATCACATCTGCATGGAGTAGAGCAGCTGCAGTGGGCCATGATTAGATGGTTACTGAAGGAGGGCCTGCTAGGGAACCACCAGTAACACATGAAGAGTTCCTGGCCAATATCAGGGATCCAGACAGCTCATAGGGGAGTGCAGTACTGCATGTGCTGGATGTTGGAGCAACAGTTTCATTGACAGCAAGTACATCCTAGCAGGAGCTTCCAGGTAGGCTTTATTGTCTGAACAGTTGAATGCTGTTATATAGTAAAACAACTGAAATCAGGAATTTACTTCTGTGTCACATCTCTTTTTTATTTGTTTTTGTTTTTTTTGGGGGGGAGGGTTGAAGATTGCTACACTTATTAGCTTAGGTTGAAGTTATCAGCCAAATTCTTGTTGAAAGTATAGTTAATGGACATATAAAGGGGTAAAGGTATCACCCCATGTATTACTGATAATTGTGATGATGTTGCTCTTACCTCCTGCTTAACTTCTTCCAGGACCATCTGGCTTACAGAGGGGAATCTCTACTGCAGATGGTGGGCCAAACATGTTTATGTCAGTACCGCTCAGCAATTTAAAGAAATATTTTAGTGTGTGCTGTTGATGTCAGACCTGTTGTGTGTATTGTTGTACTGTCTGTAATAGTTGCAGCAAAGCTACTTTGTTAGCATATATTGCAGTATAGCAGTTTAGATATTAATTAATTCTTGTGTTTATTGCTTGTTATCACAGTTGATCATGACAATGGGAGTGTGGGACCTTTGCCACCTGATGTCAGTGTACCAGTAGGCTCTGATGATAATGGTGGCCAAACTGAGGCACAGTCGTGGGGTTACAGAGGTTGATGAATATGCCACTGAGGTTCACATATAGCTATCCCATGCAGTTCCATTGGACATAGCCAGTAGGGCTATGCCTATCCATTCCAGTGAGGCCACACATATTGGACAGGTGTAGGGCAAGGCCATTCACTGCCTGTTGAGTCTGGTTGTAGTCAAAGTGTGGGCGAGATGCCATGCAGGAGGGTGATAGGGGTGCTCGGAGGGGTCCTGCTGTACCTCCTCCACTTGGTGCAGGTGTCTCTTCCTGTGCCACTCAATGTATGTTTAGGGCCATTTTAGAGGCACAGGCATTTTCCCATAGGTGCTCCAGACAAATGCTCAGGGTTGTAGATGTGGCACAGTCTGACATGTGTGACTGTCTCCACCATGTTGCTGATTTAGTGGATCAGATGAATGACATGTTGAAAGAAGCAGTGTCTGTGATGGAACATCTGCTGGGAGGGAAACGGCATACACGTGGGTGTAGATCAGCCAGATCATCTGCTGTCAGCCAACATGGCCACACCCGATCACATTTTAGAAGTGGCAGAACTTCCTTTGCTCCATCCATGAGTGTGCTGCTCACACCCAGATGTGGCAGGTCCTGAGGTTGTGGTCTTGGGCATCCCTGTGAAGGGAGCTCAGCCATCATACATCAGCCACATTCAATTATCAGCACTGCATCTGACTCTGGGTATGGATGTGCCAGTGCAACTCTTGGCAGAGCCAGTTCTCATGGTCGGGGACAACAGCGATGAACTGCTACCTCTACCATGCACAGCTCACACCTGTCTGACATACCAAGACATATAGCCAGCACAGTGCTTGGCTGTGTTCATGCAGAAACTCACACACCAGTTTCACTTGGAAGACCTCTACAGACACACACACAGTAGTTACTCATTTTGTCTCAATAGCCATTTGTCAGTGTATCCAACTGTCTGCCTGCTTCTCTTTCTTACTCACCCACACTCACACTCACTGACCCTTTGTGTCAGCCAAGGCTTCCTGCCCCCCCCCTCCCACACACACACACACACACCCACACAGCACCCTGTGCAAGTGATGATAATTGTGCCATATCCCTGTTTTCTATATTTTGGATTGAGGGATACAAAAGCTTTGTGTCTGATGCTCAGGATGCATAGCTAACATAGTTCTTACTGTATTTGCATTTGTGGTGTTGAGCTGTTAACTGTACCTTTGACATATATTGGCCTTGGAAAGTTAGACAGTTGACAGCATCAAAATTTCCCAACTTTATAGTGAATGATCTTGTGACGATTGTGAAGTCAGAAACTGCAGTGTGTATCATTACTTTCTAAAATGGACACATATAAGTCAAATAAGTCTCAGCTGTCACATGTTAAGGTACTTTCTGTACAAATCTCCCACCTTTTACTTGCTTACTGTACAAACTAATGAATACAATGATGTACCACACATTCATATTATTAAAGAATACACTCCATGTTTAGGAATTATCTTGTAAATGCAGCAGTTGCCACAGTTTTATTTTAGGGCTGACTGTGTCTGATGCAAGCAGTACAAAGCCAGTACATGGGGAGGTAAAGGTTGTGAATATTGCCCTGGCATCAATGTTACTATATGTGTGTGAGTAGGAGGAAGGTTTTAGGCCCTAGGTGGTGAGTGAGTGTGTTATGCATTGTCTCTTAGCCAGTGCAAGGGCATACTGAGCACGCCTATGTTTGTCTACACCCACAGCAGCTGGTGGTTCTGTGTCTGACTCCTCATCTGCCTGTGGCTGTGGTGACATTGGCCTTGGTGGTGGGATGTGTGCCCCTTCCCCTTGCTGACCCTGCTGAAGCTGTTTCCTCAGGATTATGTTGTGTAGCATGGCACTTACTGTGAATATTTCTGTACATGTTTGTGGATTGTACTGCAGGGCTCCTCCAGATGTATCTAGGCAACAGAACCGTGACTTCAGCAGCCCAAACAGATGCTCTAAGATAATTCTGGTTTGAGTGTGTGCCTCAATATGGCATTCTTTCTTGGATGTGTGTGCACTTCTGATGAGTGTCATCAGCCATGATTCTGGTGCATAGTGCGCATCCCCCAGTAGATGACTCTGTGAGATATCTGCCCTAGTCAACATTTGGTACAGTTGGGAGTTGTGCCAGATATGCGAGTCAAGGTAACTGCCAGGGTTGTCAGCACACATGTTCAAGATGATACCTTGGCATTACACAAGACTTGGCAGTTGATAGAGTGGCAGCCCTTTCTATTTATATAGAGCCTACCCTGTTCCCCGGGTTGTACCTTCATTTCTACATGTTTGCAATCTGTGGCACCCTCTACTTCTGGATAGTGTGCTACATGGTTGAACTCCTGCACATTTCTGTCCCTCTTCTCAGAACTGTGGGGAAGATATATGTGGTCACTGGCATAGCATCTGGGAATTAGTGGAGGATCCTGGATGCTGATGCCTGTGACACCCCCAGCATATCCCCTATTGGTCTGTGAAAGGTACCTGTAGTTAAGTTTCTAAGGGCTACACATACCTTTGTCTCCACTGGGATGGGTTGCCTTTGATTGGCTTTGGCTCTGAGTTGAGGACAGCAGAGGTCGCAACTTTCCTGTAGTGTGCATCTATCTACCCTGTAGCACTCTAACTTTTCACAACCTACATGATGTGAAAATTGTAAATGGGGCCAGAAGACTCTTCTCCTTCTCAGCCTAGGCCTATTAGCAGCAGCAGCAACATTGGCTTCAGCCTGTAGCACGTACTTCTTCTTCTGTCGGCTGCTCCCATTAGGGGTCACTACAGCAGATCAACTGTTTCCATTTCTTCCTGTCCTCTGCATCTTGCTCTGTCACACCAACCACCTGCATGTCCTCTCTCACCACATCCATAAACCTTATCTTAGGCCTTCCTCTTTTCCTGTTACCTGGCAGCTTCATCCTTAGCATCTTTTTCCCAATATACTCTGCATCCCTCCTCAGCACATGTCCAAACCAACGTAATCTTGCCTCTCTGGCTTTGTCTCCAAACCATCCAACCTGGGCTGATCCTCTAATATACTTCTTCCTAATCCTGTCCATCCTTGTCACACCCAGTGCAAATCTTAACATCTTCAACTCTGCCACGTCAAGCTCTGACTCCTGCCTTTTTGTTAATGCCACTTTCTCCAACCCATATAACATAGCTGGTCTCACTACCCTCTTGTAGACCTTCCCTTTCACTCTTACTGGTACTCATCTGTCACAAATCACTCCTGACACTATTCTCCACCCACTCCATCCTGCCTGTACTCTCTTCTTCACCTCTATTCCACACTCACCATTACTCTGAACTGTTGATCCCAAGTACTTAAACTCATCCACCTTCGCCACCTCTACTCCCTGCATCCTCACCATTCCTCTGTCCACCCTCTCATTCACATACATATATTCTGTCTTAGTCCTGCTGACCTTCATTTCTCTTCTCTCTAGAGCACACCTCCACCTCTCCAGGGTCTCCTCCACCTGTTCCGTACTCTCACTGCAGATCACAATGTCATCTACAAACATCATAGTCCATGGGGGCTCCTGTCTGATCTCGTGTGTCAACCTGTCCATCACCATTGCAAATAAGAAAGGGCTCAGAGCTGATCCTTGATGTAATCCCAACTCCCACCTTAAACGCATCCGTCACTCCCACCACAGACCTCACTGCTGTCACACTACCCTCGTACATATCCTGTACCACTCTTACATACTTCTCTGACACTCCGGACTTCCTCATACAATACCACAACTCCTCTCTAGGCACCCTGTCATATACTTTCTCTAAATCCACAAAGACACAATGCATCTCCTTCTGACCTTCTCTTTACTTCTCCATCAACACTCTCAGAGCAAACATCGCATCTGTAGTGCTCTTTCCTCGCATGAAACCATACTGCTGATGACTAATCATCATCTGCCTTCTTAACCTAGCTTCCACTACTCTTTCCCATAACTTCATGCTGTGACTGATCAATTTAATCCCTCTGTAGTTACTACAGCTCTGCACATCACCCTTATTCTTAAAAATCGGTACCAAAATACTTTTTCTCCATTCCTCAGGCATCCTCTCACTTTCAAAGATTTCATTAAACAATCTAGTTAAAAACTTCACTGCCATTTCACCTAAACACCTCCATGCTTCCACAGGTATGTCATCTGGACCAACAGCCTTTCCGTTCTTCATTATCTTCATAGCTATCCTTACTTCCTCCTTGCTGATCCACTGCACTTCATGATTCACTATCCGCACATCATTCAACCTTTTCTCCCTCTCATTCTCTTCATTCATCAACCCCTCAAAGTACTCTTTCTATCTGCTCAACACACTCTCCTCGCTTGTGAGTATGTTTCCCTCATTATCCTTTAGCTCCCTTACCTGCTGCACATCTTTACTAGCTCGGTCTCTCTGTCTAGCCAATCGGTACAGGTCCTTTTCTCCCTCCTTAGTGTCCAACCTTTTATACAACTCTTCATATGCCTTATCCTTAGCCTTTGCCACCTCTCTCTTCACTGTGCACCTCATCTCCTTATACTCTTGTCTACTTTCTTCATCTCTTTGACAATCCCACTTCTTCTTCGCCAACCTCTTTCTCTGTATGCTCTCTTGTACTTCTTCATTCCACCACCAGGTCTCCTTGTCCTCTTTCCTCTTTCCAGATGTCACACCAAGCACCTTTCTTGCCATCTCTCTTACTTTCTCTGCTGTAGTTACCCAGCTATTCGAAATCAGCAGCAGCCCCTAACATTCTGTCCATGTAGACTCATTTCCATGGGTGTATTCCAAAAGTTTGGGAATTTGCAGGAGAAACCAGCACGCAGTTTACACAGATGCTTTATAGCTTGTTGAGTAGCTCCACCATGTTGGAGTGGTTAATAACCATGCAATTCAGCTACTTATGTTGTAATTAGCATGCCACAGTGTTTACCTTGTTTGTGCTGGGGTGTGTGCCTCTGCACGGTACTTTCTGACTCTAAGTATACATCACAGCCCAATGCTCACATGGTGAAAAACGACCATGTAGGCTTTATTGAATCCCCCTGTATTTAATTCTGTTTAATTGTGATCAAATGCAGAACAAAATGTCTGTTACTATTGTGTGGAATGTAATAAATAAATGGGAGCCTCTATAAGCAGGTAGATGAACACAATTAAGATTATTGCAGCTGTTTTTGTTTGCAGGTAAATTTTTCATTCAGTTATCATTCCTGTTTGTTTACTAATTATTTCATTAGTTTAAACTTTAGTGTGTGCTTAATGTTATTTTGTGATACAGGTAAGTATGTCTGTACTACATATTTCCCAGTTGCTTACTGTAGCAGAGTCCTTTTTAAAGGTATGTTTGTAACATCATTGGCATGGGCATTACATTTAATGACATTTTCACTGCCTCTCTGGTTTACCTATAGCATCACTGCCTTTGCCAGATTACAGCAGCCTACCTTTCCTAACTGCTTTCTAAAGGTAGCCTGCATTAATGTAAGAATAGCCATCACATGCCAGTGAACAAAGTAGCTCATCTCTCACACAAAGCAGTTTTAATTCATTAAACTTTCATTGTGCTGAAAAGTTATTATGTTGTTTATCACACCTTTGCATGTTTGTAGCGTATAGTTTCATGCCATGCTTCATTTACTAACTTATAAAGGTACTGAACTGTTCTTTCCTATGATCTGTTGCATTGATGTAAGCTGATGGTCTGTTCGATGTTTACATGTTTTACTAGTTCATGGCTGAGAAATGGTCTGTGCTGTCCAGTCCACTTACTTCCACAAAATAAAATAACTAAACTAGTAATATGTTTCTGTGCATTGACCTAATAGATGGCTTAAGTGCATTATTACAAGAATTTGTAGCAAGAAATATTTTGTAACAAGAAACCTTCAGCTCCTTATTTCAGTAGTGCATCGCCCAACAAGATGCACAATGTGGCCACCCAAATTTGGGTCTACACCTGTGCCACCTTTTATAGTGCAGACATTGCATATTTTTGTCTTTTTGTGTCACATGGTCTTTGTTCTTACGTACCTACATATTTTTTACCACCCTTTATATATTCATCTAATTCTGTTTAAAAACATATATTTGAGTGGCGTCTGATGAATGAGATCATACCATCCTGTCACCTTTGTAAGGTTTTTTTTTTGTTTCAGTCTCTGGTCTTGAATGGTAGTTCTTTCTATTAGCCACTTTCTAAGTGTATTCTGTACTATCTCTCCCCACTTTCACAAAGTGCATTATTTATGGATGGCTTTCCCTTTAGAAAAATGAGCGTGTCTCTGAGCTATTTATAGCTATATATGGTGTACATCATTAGCTCTATGTGTCAGGAGTTAGACCAATGAGACATGACCTCAGGGACTCCTCAAGCTTAATGACATTAGCTTTGCACCTCTGACTTTATGATCCAGCTCTCCTTTAAGATCTACTGCTGCAGTAGATGCTTACATATTAATATGTGACATTTAAGAGGTATAACATGAGAAATATATTAATTCTTCATTTATCTCTTTAAACAAATCCAGAGTTGCAGGGTAGGCAGAACCTGGCCTGCTCTGGCATTCAGTCGTTACAAATCAGAGAAGGTGCTTGTAGATGTAGTACCAAGTCATTGTTGAACACAGGTGCATACACACACACACACACACACACACACACACACACACACACACACGTACATGTATATACATACACTGGCATTCAGTGTCTTTCGGCTTCTCCCTTTAGGGGTCGCCACAACGGATCACCGGACCGCAGACTGATTGGCAGTGGAGTTTTTGCAGTGTCGAGTTGCCAGCCTGGCATACATATACACACACACACACACACACACACACACACACACACACACACACACACAGACCTAATGCATGTCTTTAAAACTCATTTGACCACAGGGAGGACATACAGAGTCTGCACAGAAAGGCAGATAAGCTATTCATGGATGCAGCAGCAGACTGCTGCGGGACACACACACAGTGACATTCAGTGGATGCAAGACAGAGAAGCTATTTAAAAATATAGCACCAGTACACAATCACACACACACATACACACACACACACGGACCTAATGCATGTCTTTAAAACTCATTTGACCACAGGGAGGACATACAGAGTCTGCACAGAAAGGCAGATAAGCTATTCATGGATGCAGCAGCAGACTGCTGCGGGACACACACACAGTGACATTCAGTGGATGCAAGACAGAGAAGCTATTTATAAATATAGCACCAGTACACAATCTCACACACACACACACACACACACACACACACACACACACACACACACACACACACACACACACTCTCTCTCTCACTCACTCACATTCAGTAGGTGTAAGGCAGAGAAGACGGTCATATGACACCAGGCTGCTGTGGGCCACAAACACTCATGACACACATTCCCATGGGCAATTAGGAGGTATCCAGTTCACTTATAGCACATCTATGGGATGTTGGAGGAAGCTGGAACAGCCATTGTAAACCTATATGGACTCATGAATGACATGCATATTCCTCAGATTAAGTAATCCATCCATCCATCCACAACTCCTTTTCCCACATGGGGTCGGGGTGTCACTTCACCAGTGACAGTCATCTACATCAGAGTTTTGCACCACCGGATGGCTTGCTTTGCCTCTGTAATTCTTCCACACCACACACTCGCACACCCACTCACACTTATGACAAATTTAGTGTCCCCAGTCTACCTACTGCATGTCTTTGGAATGTGGGCGAATGCCGGAGTACCAGGAGGAAACCCACTTGAACACAGGGAGGACATGCAGACTCTGAACAGAAGGCACCCCAGCCGAGAATCTAACCGGGGAACCTCTTGCTGTGAGGCAACAATGCTATCTGCTGTGCCCATTCAAGAGGTATCTATGAAAAAAAAACCAAAAAACAAGTAAAACATGAAAACTTTAAGAATGGGTTTTGTTTGTATGTTAGGAGATCTGAGTTGGAGCTTGGGCATATGTGGGCACTGGAAATGTGAATGAGTACAGACTAGAGATACCGGAGTACACTCGCAGGGGATTCTTGTGAGGATTTTATTTCTTCAGGACTTAGCTGCCAAGTGTACTCACTTTTGCATGTTTATAATTTTGGAGAAGAAAGGCAGTTACTGATAAGAGCAGTGGTTTTGTTTTTATCATATGCATGGAGAATGCTGTTTTTCTTCGTATTAGGTTGAATATACAGCTTAGCTTTTGGAATAAGAGAATTCAACAAATGAAATTAATGCCGAAACACTTCTTGTTTTTTAAGGCAGAATGTATAGATCTCACATGACATATGAAAGAGGCAATTTGAAAACACTTTTGCACATGTATTTCTTTGTCTTGTCAATTTTGGCTAGGTTCATTGTGCCCTTCTTTTGAGTACTTTTGCTTTATTGCAGATTTTGAGTCACACAACAACATGAGCTTTTTAAAATACCAGAAATTCTAAAGACATTTAACAGTGAGCAAAGAGAGAGAGAGAGAGCCCATCACCCACGAAAAAGAATTCCTCATCTGCATGAAATACATCTTTTACTGCTGAATCCTTGAATAATAATGGATTGCACTTTAACTAAAGCATTAGTCCTTTTTTTCCGTTAATATGACCTGCTGCTTCATGATATACCAGGTGTGAAATGGAATGAATCATAAAACAATAAGTAGTCATAAACAACAGTTTTGTATGCTACCATAATCTGCTTTGCTCTGTGTACTTATTCTTCATGCAGGAATTTCTGGGTGAGCCTCATTCTTTGCAAATAAATGTAGGTTGCCTGTAATGTAGGCCCCAGACAAATAATAATGCAGTGAGATCTGTTCACTGCTTCTCCGCTGCCTTAAAAGCAGTAGACTATAGTATATCGGAATGTATTTGCATATTAATGCATCATAAATGCTTGCTGACAGAGGTGACAACCTGCACGTCTGTGAACCATACATTTCCTTTCTTTCAAACATGAAAACCGATTTTTCAAAGAACATTTTCAGTACCTTTTTATCTTTCTTTTTTTACCGTAATATTAATTTGCATTCCAGTTAGAAAAAGCAAATCATTTTGAATGTTTGATTTGTTCAATTATATACCAGACAATATGTATAAAAATTGTGATTGTGTTAGCAAAAAGTGAATACGTTTATGTCGTGCAGTACATTATCCAGAAAAACATTTGGTATTATAGCATAAATACTGATATTTTAGCAATGAATTCTAAAAGAAGAGGAAACGACCTTTCTGAGAAAATGTAATCTGAACCTAGTAAATGCTAGTTTAGCTCCATTTATTTAAGTGGCAAGTCACGTTTCAGCTAAAACCAAAGTCTTGCAGGAAGTGACATGTAAGAAATTGGATGTCTGCCGTAGTGTCTTACCTGGTTTTATTTCTTGTCATTTTACGGTGACACAAATAGACCTGGTTTGAGACAACACCTTTAGAGCATTTTATTTAACCTTCAGAAGTCTAGGAAACATTATTTGCATGACAGGTGAAATAGCTGTTAAAGCCAGCCTCTTTCTAATTTTGTCTGTAATGGTAGTCCAGGATCTTTACCTTAGCTTTAGTGAGAACTGTCTGTTATTGTTTATGAATATGCTGAAACTGATTACTTGTGTTTAGTCACCTTCACCTGTGATACATTTCTCAGCATTTTGATATTTTCTTACATTCAGTGGTCAGTTTGTATGCATATTCTTTGCATACATGCTGCTACTTGCCAAGCATACCAATAAAAATGAATAATTAGCAACTCTGAGGTGTACCCTTCTTTCTGGAAAACTTCCATCAAAACTTTTTCACTAGCAGATGGCCATCAGAGGATGTTTGTGGTGCTGTTGCTGATGAAGATAATCAGGCCGACTACAGAAAAGTAGTGGTATTCATAAACATTAACTGGAGCTGAGCAGCAATGTCTACTCAGTTTGGCATTGTTGAACTGCTAGGGGATACAATGAATTCAGAGACATGCCTCTATGAATCACCTATTGTGTGATTTGAGCATCTGAGAACAGAGCTCTCCTGCAAATGTCTATGAATCGCCTATCGTGCGGTTTGAGCATCTGAGAACAGATGCCCTATTTAGTAGTCTGTAGTTGTCTAGCTGGAGTCCACTCAAGTAGGGAACCAGTGATCTCTGTCAAAGTGAATGAGTGCAAGCGGATAATAGATCTGCACGAGCTTCACTGAAGTTGCATACAACAAGGATCTTTGAAATGCTGTTCTACGCAGCTTCCCTGATAGGTAAGCCATCTGTAAGGAGCAGATCTCATTTTATATAGTCTCTATACCTCTCAACCTCTTACTCAAGAAATATGGACAAACCCTAAAATAATGGCGGGGGGGACAAAACCTAAAATAATGGCTGGGGGGGGGGGCAAAGCCCAAAAAATAGGGACAGATTTTAAATATTGTTCTTATAAACTTAGAAAGTTGGTAGCATAACAGAATCTGCGTTAGTGTGCATTTTCTGAAGGATATGAAGTCTGAAACTCAAATGATTGTCATTATTTGACAACTTCAGTACTCATTTTTTGTCAGAAGAAAACACACATTTTATGAGAAAGAAAGGTATGATAGGCTCTGCCCACAGACTGCCTCATTTGCATGTGGCTGAGAACCATCACTGCATGGTTATGATTCACTCATATCAGCTCTGGTTTGTGAATCAGTTTTACCTCCCATACACTACAAGGCTGAGAACACAAGATGTTATTTATAACACCTGATGTTGCAGTTCTTGTTAAAGCATGTATGATTTTGGATGTACTGTAAGACAAAACTTTCATAAATTGTATGTTATCCACATTTTAAGAATATTGTAAGAATAAATATTTTAAGTATTAGATGCACAAGTTTAAGAAATGTTTTTTTTTTCTAAAAAATGCTAGAAGAAGCTTTGGCTTTTCAAAATTACTTGCAGTAAGAGAAAGCTAGCTAACAATGAAGGTACATACAGTTTCAGCAGAAATAATTGTTTTGGGGAGTTAGTGTAATAAAATGCTAATTAACCTAGTGGAGACTAAATCTGAATTTAGTGATGCAGTGTTTTTGAAAAGAGAAAAACTGCTTAGATAAAAGAAAGACTAGAAGAAGCTATGAAATATTTCTCTAATTCAGGTAGTCATTAAATTACGTCTTCAGAAGTCCAGGCTTAAAAGTGGATGTGTACATTGTGATATCATGAAGACTTTAGGCATAGTTTACCCGAAGGTAAAATACTATTAAAAGCAGGCCTCTTTCTAATTGTTGTATGTAATGTAGTCCAGATCTTTACCTTACTTTAGAAAGAGCTGTCTACTACTGTTTTGCATGGGAGACACCACAGAATGTGAACTGTGATGGTTTACTTGTAGTAGAAGCAGCAGAGCTGGATCCAGCACTAGGTGACCAAGGCAGCTGCCTAGGGCCCGATGGCTGGGGGATTAATTTTTTAATTGTAAAAAAAATTTTAAAAATTACATATTTTAAGGGCATTCTTCTTTAAGAACACCATTTGCATTGTTCGCACACACCTGTTGCGTCTCTGTTTACATCTTCGTCTTCATCTTCTGCGTGCATGTGGAATTTGAATACAGAAACATGTTTTGGACTGTCGATCATGGACAGACAAATAAGGGGTAAGTTGTGTGTGTGTGTGTGTGTGTGTGTGTGTGTGTGTGGAAGAGGTAGGTAGGTAAGTATGTGTGTGTGTATGTGTAACAGGAAGATAGGTAGTTTTGTGTGTGCGTGTAACAGGTAGACAGGTAAGTGTGTGTGTGTAAAAGGTAGAAAGGTGTGTGTGTGTGTGTGTGTGTGTGTGTCTGTATGTGTGTGTGTGTCTGTGTGTGTGCAAGAGTTAGACGGGTAAGTGTGTGTGTGTGTGTGTGTGTGTGTGTGGTGTAAGAGGTAGGTAGGTAAGTATGTGTGTGTGTATGTGTAACAGGAGGATAGGTAGTTGTGTGTGTGTGTGTGTGTAAGAGGTAGACAGGTAAGTGTGTGTGTGTGTGTGTGTGTGTGTGTGTGTGTGTGTGTGTGTGTGTTTGTGTGTGTGTGTGTAACAGGTAAGTTTGTGTGTGTGTAAGAGGTAGATAGGTAGGTGTGTGTGTTTATGGGTAAGAGGTAGATAGGTGTGTGTGTCTAAGCAAGAGGTAGGTAGGTAGCCTACCTCTCAAATGTGCAGTTTTTGCCTCATATTTTTGGTCTGTTGCTCTTAAAATTTGTGATTCTCTGGAAAGTCATTGAGGATTGAAGTTATTAAGTAATGACAGACATTTGAGTTTCAGCCTTCATATCCTTTAGAAAATGCATACTAACACAAATCCTGTTATTCTAGCAACTTTCTAAGTTAATGAGAGTAATATTTAAAATCTTTCCATTTTGGGGCCTTTCTCACCCATAATTTTAGGTTTTAACCAGATTTTGTGCACTAACAGGTTGAGAGGTATGGTAGATGTGTGTGTATGTGTGTGTGTGAAATGCCCTAGTTAGGGATAGCAGGTCATTAGTTATTTGCTCAGGGTCAAACCCTGTACCTTAGAGCCTAAATCCTCTACCCAAACTACCAAGCTTTTTTCAAGGAATGGAGTTTCGGCTGCATTTTCAGTGAATGGAGTTTCAGGTTCATTTTCCAAGGAATTGAGTTTCAAGTGCATTATTTCAAGGAAGTGAGTTTCAATTGCATTTCCAAGGAATTGTGAGATTCAAGGGAAAAGAAGTGTACTGCTGCTCATGTTAAGTCGTTTTATAATTTTCAGCTATTTTGTTTAGAAAATGGTATCCGTATTACGCTATATAATTGAAACGTATTGTTAGTACCACGATAGGTAGCATACTTGCTATTGATGCAGAAGGCGGTGGGTTTTACACTAAAGCACGTATATGGATTGCTGACACTGTATTGTATTGCAAGGGGTGCAGGGTGCTGCATTCCTGAGTAGGTCCTCCTTTAGATGAGATGCATAGTAACTATGAACCTGTTGTCAGATTGCCATCCATTCCCTATTGCAATATTACCAGCTTGCCATTTTTTTAATGGGGCTTAGGTAATGTATTCTTCAAGGACAGCAAGCACTGAATTTGTAGATGAAACACTGAAATATGAAGCTGTTTGCTAGCAGCAACATTTTCATTAGTTACATATCTCTTTAATGTGGAATTATTCAGATGAGTTTTACTTCTGGAGAGATTGTGCATATTGACTGATATTGGTGGATTGTAATGATAGAAGTTTGAGTGGCCTCTTGTAATAGAAATGTTCTGAACTGGGCAGTTTTGTAATTATTGGTTCATATGCTTTGTTTCATTGCTTACTGCAAAAATGTTCAAAACTATAAATTTAAAACATATTGTAAGAAGCTGTGCTGTATTATACAAGTAGTATAATTAAATACCGTCAGGAAGGTGAATCAAAGAACTCTTGCATGTTTGTGTGGTCCTAAAAATGAGTCAAGGGGCCTATGATTTGAAAACAGCCCAAAGGCAGACTTTATCTGCCACTGGCCAGATGCACTTACTTTGAAAGTGGGTTTCAGTGCCATTTCAGTGAATGTAAATATCAAGGGCAGAGAAGTTTTAATGCTAAGTGTGTTTTCATATTGAGACAGTTCAACAAATATCCAGCAAAATACGCCTATGAAAATAAATATTCCACTGTAAGATAGGAATGTAAAACAGAAAATAATAACAATGAAATAAAACACGAACAGAGGGACCATAAAACATGTATTTTAATGGAATGAATATTAAAAGGTTAGTGTTTTCGCCGTAGCTTCGTCAGACCATACAAATTCTAACTCAACTTATAAAGCATATATAGTAATTAAAAAAGGGTCTTAACCAATCAGCATAAACTGACATAAAATTATATAATTTCCACTAGTTAAAGCAAATATAATAAATTCAATTAAAAACATAGAGAATCTAAATCCAAATATGACTAACCACAATAAGAAATCTATATCTATATTAGTTTTAAATGTATTTATATATATGTGTGTGTGTGTGTGTATGCATGTGTATATATATATATATATATATATATATATATATATAAGTTAAAACCATGCATTCCTTTAACTATAGCCTTTTAAAATCAGTTTGAAGGGAGCTTTTTCATTTTGGCCTTTGTCCTGATAAGCTCTCAACCTGATAATCCACCTGACCTCCATGGTTTCAGTTATATTCCTTACATCCTCCTCACACAATCTAGGTTCACAATATCCATAACCAAAAATATGAAGATGTGCTATCCATCAGTATTTATGACATATTTCGATAGGGCATTTTTGATAGAATTTATATGGATATTGTACAGATGTTCCCTTATCCTGTCCTTTAACATCCTGTCAGTTTTACCAACATAGAAAACCCTGCTTTGTAAACAGTATACTAAATAGACTTCATGTTGTTTAAAGCAATCAGCACTAACTTTAAATACAAATCTTTGGCCTGTATTAGGATGTTGAAAATAACCAGTATTGCCAATATAGGGACAATAATTACATCTACTACATGGTTGTGTAACGCTAGTCTGAACATATTCACTTCTAACAGATTCCTTTGGATAACACAGACGTCTTTTCAGACATTTCTTATTCTTATATCTAAAATGAGGTGCATCCCCTAATATTCCTTTCATATTGGATCAACAGTCAAAACATTCCAGTTTTATTAATAATCTTTATTATCTCTTTAATATCACTGGCATGATAGATAGGAATGTGAGCTAATCTTACTGGATTAGAATTACCTATCCTACTAGGGGGGAAAACAACTTGTTTAGAAAAATATGGTCATGCCACGTCCTTCCTCAATGATGGAACCACACTTAATGTGTTGTCTATCATTGTTGCACTCTAACCTTTCATAACCAATCTTTCTCTAAGATCAGATACCTCAGATAGCAATCCTTCAGAAACATTATGCCTAGAGGCTGTCACCCCTTGTCCCTTTATAATATTTCTGAAAACATATGTAGGATGCATACTATGTCTGTGTAACAGTGTATTTTTATAACAAGATTTTCTATAAACACCAGTATCAACAACACCATTACCTAATCTACATACATAGATATCCAGATAATCAATTCTGGCATCTGAAAATGTCATAGAAAATAAAAAAATGTAGATGTATTCAAATTCTCAAAAAATATATGCAACCTCTCTTCATTCTCAGTCCATATAAAAAATAGGTCGTCCACAAAACGATGATAAAAAGGGACAAAACATTTAAACCAACTCATCTTAAACATATGGTCCTCCTTTCATGTGTCCATTACCATATTGGCGTAGCTATGGGCACTAGAAGTGCCTATAGCTATGTCATCCTTTTGTAAATAGTAATTGCCATCACACATAAAAATATTGTTATCAAGGACTATTTCCATGAATAAACCGAGTAAATCAATCAATTGCGGATTGTACTTGCTATGTCTATTTAAATAATCCTTCACAGAATTAATTCCAAATCCTTTAGGAATCAATGTGAATAGGGACTGGGCATCCAGTGTTACAAAATCATATTTTAAATCTACAGATTGTGTCTTAATATATCCATAGAGGTCATTTAGGAATTGTTTAGAATCTCTCAAGACTGGGGGCGGGGCAATCCATTACCCCGACTAGGGCCCATTTGACCATGATCCTGCTCTGTGAGATAGTGCAAATATAGTTACTACCAAACATGATTGAACTGACAAGCACTTTAAGTGGAATTTAGATGTCTGTGCAGTCACAGAAACCTGGTTAAAGACATCAGAGAGTACCCCAGACTTGCAAGGCTACAATGCCTTCCACACCTTCAGACTGCAAAACAAATGTGTGAGAACCATAATGGGTGGTATTTCTATGTATATTTCAGATAAATTCACCTCCCATCTAGGTAGACTGGACAAGTCCATGGAATTACTCTATGCTCAGGTTACTGAGGGTAAGACCCCTGTTAATTTCATAGCCAGTTATAGACCCCCTCCATGGGTCATGACATGCATGAAGCCTATTTGACCAAACTGGAGTCAATCCAAATATTCCTGAACATTCTGGTTATGGGAGATTTCAATTATTCCTCCATCAATTCGGAAACTTACTCTCGCACTAACTCACTAGAGCAAAAGTTCACTGACTTTGTTAACTCATGCCCTGGAACAAACTGTTCATACCCTGACAAGAGGAACAAACATTGTAGATCTGGTTCTCTCTAACATGACAAGCAAATGCACTGCCATAACTGTTGGAGCCTCATGAGTTAAATCTGAACACAAACCGGTCACCTTCGAGCTGGCACCAGCACCATAACTCACAAATGGTGCGGTCAGACTAAAAAACTTCACCAAGACAAACTATACCCTCCTAGGGGAAGGTATAAATGTATTTCAAGCCCCACCCCCAGCTGGGTGTGGTAACTACAAAGAAGCTTACAGTAAGGCCCTGTACAATCACTTGCATAAGTGTATAGACTCAGCTGTACCAGGAAGAATTAAAGTTAGAGCCCCAAATAAAGACAAGCTGCCATGGTGGATATCCAGCAACAACAAACTTTACAACAAATGCAAAAATTCGCTGTCCAAGAAAACAAAAGCAAGGCCCTAACTATGGAAAAACATCCTCCTCAGCCTCAACAGGCAAATAAGATAACATGTGAAATCTTCTAAGGGCATCTATGAGAAAAACTTAGCAAGCACATCCAAGGATAACCATAAGGCCTTTTATGTCTGTAGCCTAAAAGGTAAGATCCAAGCATGTGCTGAACTAGTGATTAGCAATATCGCACACATTGACCCCACAGAGATTGGGACTTAAAAGTCTAGTTAGATAGAACTTTAACTACAACTACTGATTTTGAGGGGTTGAAAATTTTACAAGATAAATTATTTGTGCATTATACGTTTAAATTTAAAAAAATGTTTGGTATGTTCGAAATTATTGGCCCACGTAGCCAGTATTAGGACAATTAGGGTACTTTCAGTATGTCATATTACAATGTTAAGGTTAACAGCTACAAAGTTAAATGTTTAATAATTGAAGTTTTGTTGTTCTTAGGTTTGTTACTGGACTGTTTTAAAATATTAAACATAAGAGAGATTTTGATAGTGAATGATTTACTTTTCTGTTATATAGTCCATATTAGGGGACTGAACTGAATAGTGGAATACAATATAACTACATGATATGAACATCTTTTCATGGTCTTATACGAATTTTTAAATTGGTATGTTTTTATGCTATCTGGTGGGATGAGTAGTAGTTATTTCCAAGTGGATGACTGAGAGAAAGTGCGCATTAAGATTGCTGCAATTTGTGTAGCGAACGAAGCTTATTTTGAATGTTTTAATTACTTAATATTAATGAATGGCAATCACATAACTGCTCAGCTGATTACGGATCACATGTTTTTATTCTTTATTTAAACTGGTTAAAATACTTTTTTCTTATGTAATCTGAAGAAGTTGCCGTATTAGCGGCAACAAAAAGCGCTTAATTAAACAGTTTTTCGGACTCTTTTAAGACTTGTTGGGACTTTTTGTTTATCTAGTTTTCGCAGTTCATTTACCTAGTGTGTTTTTCCTCATACAATATCACAACTCCTCTCTAGGCACCCTTTCATATGCTTTCTCTAAGTCTACAAAAACACAATGCAGCTCCTTCTGACATTCTCTGTACTTCTCCATCAACACTCTCAGAGCAAACATCGCGTCTGTAGTGCTCTTTCCCGGCATGAAACTATACTGCTGTTCACTAATCATCACGTCCCTTCTTAACCTAGCTTCCACTAATTAAGCTAAATACTTGTATTTAACTGTTATTTAAGATTTTTGACTACACTTTAAATTTTAATGTCCAAAACCCTTTAAAAGAAAACTACCTGGAATTCATTAACGTCTGCACTAAGTGTACACTTTTCTGAGTGAACAGACAACACAAGCTTAACTTCTACCTTCGTCCTCCTAATTCTCGTTTTTGTACTGATTTTCTTACAGCCTTAAATATTGAGGGCGATTCAGAAAGGTTACCACAAGGTATAGACTACATACACATTTAGAGTAATCTTTCTGAATAACTAGGAAGCACAAGAATTGTGGTAGGGATGTGTTCCTTAATAGAGATCATATACATGTAGTGTACACTTAGTATAGCCACTAATTAATCTGGACCATTGTTTTCTGACTTGCTGTTTTGATAAATCAATGAAGAAAATACCAAATACCTTGGTATTTCACTTCTGTGTACCAGTTTGGGTTCAAATGTAACATTTTTATTTTAATTAATTTAATGACTAAAATTTATATCAAATAATAAAAATGACCATAAGGTTCTAGGAAATCATTTCATGTCTCACAGCACCTCATTTAGAAGCCTTTCTGGGTATAACAAAGCCGAAGCACTCAAAGCAACATTGTTATATAAGAAAACTTATATATGGAATCTCTCATAACCTCTCAAACTATCACCCCATCTCTATACTCTCTCCACTATCTAAAATCCTTGAGAAGTGTGTACACACATAATTACCTCATTGATAATGATCTTCTATATCCCACTCAACATGGTTTCCGCCCAGAGCACAGCACAGTTATGGCCCTACTCTCTTTCACTGATACTGTCAACAAAGCCTTAGATACAGGTCACCCCATGTCAGTAATCCTATTGGACCTGTCTAAGGCTTTTGACACAGTATCACACACTAAACTTCTGGTCCAGTTAACAAAACTAGGCTGCTTCCACTCATCCTTCAACTGGTTTACATCATACCTAAACAATAGACAACAATCTGTAAAGTGGCAAAACATCCTAAGTATGTATCAAATAACATAGGAGTCCCACAGGGTTCCATTCTAGGACCATTACTATTCAACATCTTTATTAATGACCTCCACAAACTCTCCCAGCTAAGTAAAATTATCCAATATGCCGATGATTCAACTATAATCTCTACTTCAAACAACTTTTCTGACTTCCTCACACTTACTCAAAATGCTTTCACAGAGATTGAATCATGGCTAAACAACTCAACTTCTATTCTCTTCAAAAGCACCAGATATACTTCAAAATCTTCTCTAAAGACAGAACTCAAATTGAAATAGTGAAGTCTGCCAAACTACTAGGCTTTACAGTTGACAACAAACTCACCTTTGAAACACACATTCTCAATGCAATAAAGAAAACACACTTTAAACTTGGCAAACTTTATCGTAATAAACTCTACATGGACAAAGACACCAGAACAAATCTAGCAAACGCCTTATTCATCTCTGGTTTACTTTATGGTAGTGCCATCTTTACTAACCTTCACTCATCCCTCAGCAACAAACTTCAATATTGCTTCTACAAAATAGCTAAATTCGCCTCAGGTAAACCTTATCACTCACACCATTACCAAGCAATCTCTGAACTGAACTGTTTGGATTTCCCACACTACCTTTGCTATACCCAACTAATATTAGCCCACAAATTAATTTATATACCAAATACCTGCCCAGCACTCTCATCAATACTACAAATTTACATACAATCACACACCCATAGATCCTCTAATAAATTACTACTAAGTGTAACCAGGCCCAAAAAAAGAGCTGGACAATGCTTGTTCTCTCACAGCATTGCAAAAAAATGGGACTCCGTACCCTCCCTACCCTCCCACATTACGCAAATTGACTGTGTAAAGAAATATAAAGTAGCACTGAAAACCTACTTCCATAACAACCTCAAATGCCAGTGCAAATCAAATAAACAACCATAACACCAGCACCACTTAATTTCCAAACCAATTTTATAATTCTAAATATTTTTTTCTACCAAATTGCATCTCAGCTCTATTACCATAAAACTGTTTTTAGCAAGAGCTGCCATGTTTCTCATGCAACACCATAAAGAATCCACTCTGCAAACTATCATCTAAGTTTATATAATTTCTGATATACACTAAGTTTTATACTGTATGTATATTTTGCTTTCTGATGTTTTAACTTTTGATTATTTTTGCCATTTAAAAAAAAATATATATCTATTGTTAATATCTGACTGTAAATTTTTGAAGCTTTTCTCCTTGGGCCTCCACTGAAAATGGGTTCCTGACCCAGTGGACTTTCCCAGTCAACAAATGCCAATAAATAAATAAATAAGAAAATGATACTCATGAAATACCTCATTAAACAAGTCCAAGTAACGAGGGATTCTGCAGTCAGTGTCACTATTCATATCCCTATGTGTAATTATAGCCAAGTTTAGTATTAATATGCTTTGCCTTCTATTTCATAGGTTCATAGGTTGGTACTAGGCTATTGGCCCTAGGGCCTATATAAGCCTAGCCAAAAAGGTACACTGGCTTTCGCTGCCCAAGAAAATTATTTTCCTCTGCTCCTGTTGAGCAGAGCCACAGAGGTAATCCCCGGGGTGAATTTCCTATTTCCCATCCAGTCATCACGATTTTTCTTGAAGAGTGCTAATGAGGAGCTTTGTTTAATATAAATAGGTAGTTTGTTCCAGAGTATGGGAAGTCTCTGGGACAGGAATCTATCCCTCCAGCATGTTCTGTTTATTGTAGTGACAAGGTTTAGGTCCCTAGAGCGTGTAGCTCGGAGAGATTGGGATTTCTTTAAGTGGGGCATGTCCAACAGCTCTGGGTTTGACATAGCTTTGTACGTTAGGCAGAGATCGCCTCTGAGTAGGCGATATGCGACAGAGTAAAGCTGGAGTTTTTTGAGACGGTCTGCATAGGGCATCTGTTTGAGGCCAGTAATCCTCTTTGTGAGGTATTTCTGCGGCCTTTCCAGATGTTGTAGATGTCTTATGAGGTACATACCAAAAAGGGCATTGAACTCTATAATGGGTCTAATGAGTGACAAGTAGAGGGGAACAATGTCCTCTTTTTTTTCCTAGATGAGAAACCTTTTGTGATGAGGTGTGCCATGTAGAAGGATTTCCTGACTAATGTGGCGATGTGATTATCAAAGGAGAGACTACTGTCCACCTGTGTCCCAAGGTCTCTTATCACACTTTCGGTGTTAAGTAGACTACCACCTATGTGGTAGCTCATAGATACAGAGTTCTTACCAAAGGGGGGGATGACAGTGCACTTTTTGGCTTTGAGCTTGAGGCCATGGCTTTGACACCAGGCATCTGTCTCCGTGAGGCCCTTTTGTAAGATGTCCCCATTGTTAGGAGTTTCAATTATGGCCGCTAGTTTGCAGTCATCTGCAAACAGCGTTAGGCAAAGACCTTCTCTGTTAGCCTGTACTTCAGAGAAGTAGATACCAAACAGGAGAGGACCCAGGACTGAATCCTGTTGTACTCCACTTGTTACTGGTCTGAAGTTGGATTTGGAGTCTGCTGCTTTCACAGTGTGGGTTCTGTCATTGAGCCAGTTGGCAACCCATCTTGTGACATAGGGATTTATACCTAGTTTAGTGAGTTTATCTATAATTCCAGAGTGGGAGATGGTGTCAAAAGCCTTGGCGAGATCTAGATATGCTATGTGAACCACGTTACCCTCATCTACGGCTTTGGTGACTGCTTCAAAGAAGTCTATCAGGTTTAGGATACATGATCTGCCTTTTACAAACCCAAACTGGGTAGGGTCCAGAGTTTGGGGATTACCAATGTCTTTGTGTATAAGATCCATGATGATATGTTCCATGCCCTTGCAGACCAGGCTCATTAGGGTAATGGGGCGGTAGTTCCCAGGGTCCATGGTGGCTCCCCCTTTGTGGAGTGGGATAACCATTGCTGTACGCCATTCAGTGGGCACAAAGTCTGAGGTGAGGCTATGATTGAACATGGTGCTTAGGTGGGGTGCCAGTTCATTCTGCAGTTCATGTAGAATGCAGCCTGGGATGTTGTCAGGTCCCATGGATGCTGTGTTCTTGGCTTTGGAGAGTGTTGTTTTTACCTGTGCATCCATGATTACAGGAACTTTACATTCTTCCGGTATAGAAGATGGGTCCTTTAGGGGGTGAGAGGGGGGTAAATTTACCACTGAATCTATCTGCCAGGATGTTGGCAATGTCTGTTGGTTCTGTATATTTAGTGCCATTGTGCTATAACTCAGAGCAGGGGGCAGCCACGGTGTTGCAGTGGTTAGCATTGCCACCTCACAGCAAGAGGTTCTCCGGTTCGATCCTCGGCTGGGGTGCCTTCTGTGCGGAGTCTGCATGTCCTCCCTGTGGTCGCGTGGGTTTCCTCCGGGTGCTCCGGTTTCTTCCCACATCCCAAAGACATGCTGCAGGTGGATTGGACACTCTAAATTGGCCCTAGGTGTGTGTGTGAGTGTGCCTTCTGTGGAAGGTTGGGCGCCGGGCTGGCAACTCGACACCGTAAAACTTCACTGCCATTCAATGTGCGGACAAGGTGATCAGCTGTGGCGACCCCTAACCGGCAAAAGCCGAAAGAAGAAGAAGAAGAAGTGCTATAACTCAGAGCAGATCTGAGTGTCGCCATTGAGATTCTTGACATAGCTATAGAATGCTTTGTGGTTGTCTTTAGAATCAGGGGCGATTTTGTTTTCATAACTAGCTTTGGAGGATTTTAGGAGGGATCTCAGCTTCTTACTGAGGCTGACCAGGGAGTTCACCCAATCATGGAATTTTACTCTTTTTGCAACAGTTTCTTTCTTCTGTTGTAGAGTTTGTTTATGGCAGGGGACCACCCGATTGGCTTCCTTGTTTTGGAAGATAGCATCTTGGTTCTGTTAGGGATAGCACAAATTATGCACTCGTGTAAGTGCTTATAAAATGCATTTGTGTAGTATTCAGCAGTTGTACCTATATTGTCTATCTGCATGGGTGTCGTGAAGTTTGCCACTTCTGTCTTAAGAAGCATGAAGTTGGCTTTGGAGAAACTTTTTATGGTGGTTTCCCTAATGGGGGGTGGAGGCGGGATGTGGATGTCTAGGGTGACTAGCTTGTTGCCGGACCTGACCAAAGAGCAATTGACCTCTGGTGTGGAACACCGGTCACCCATGTTGGTGTTGACCATGTCTAGGATATTGCTGCCCCTGGTGGGGGTGTGGATAAGTTGATCCAAGGCACTGGAATGTATGAATTCCAGAAAACATTGAGCAAAAGATTCGGTACATGAGTAGTTTTCCCAGTTAATGGTGGGGTAGTTGAAATCGCCCATTATTAGGATGTTGGGTTGTACCCCAGTATTTTCCAGTGTATCATGAAATGAGGACTGGGAATCCTGGGGCATGGTGAGGGATCTGTAGCAAGTTACAATTTGGATTGCGGTCTTGCCTAGAGTTAGTTGCACTTGGATAATCTCAGATGCATTATGCTGTGCAACTAGCCTGGAGGTGTGGTTATCCTTACTGAATATGGACACACCTCTGCCTTTAGTGTTTCGGTCCAGGTTAGGTGGCTGAAAGGTGTGGTATGAATTATAGCCTGGTAATGCAGGGGTGCTCTCTAGAGCCTTGAACCCGGTCTCTGTCACTGCACAGATGTTGATGTTCTCCATTTTAAGGAGTGCGTCGAGTGAATGAATTTTGAGGTTTAGACTTCTAGCATTGAGTAGCATTACCCTCAGATTTTGCTTGCTTGTATCTGTTAAGGTGGTGAATTTGTCATTTGAATCTTGCCTAAAAAAGGAACTGTAGGGGTGGCAAGAACCTTAGCCAGTTCCCGGAATCCCAAGGTTGACAGGTGCAGGCCATCTCTGGCAAAGCATCGTGGTCTGTCGATCATGTCATCCCAGGCAGACAGATACTGGATCCCCTTAAAATGACACCAGAAGCTTAGCCAAATGTTGAAATCAATCATTTTGTCCTTGTACTGTGATATCATTCTGGGTGATGGCAGGATGCTATTCAGGGCTAGAGTCATACCTAACTGGGCTACAAGATCGGAGAGCTCCTCCATGTCTCTTTTCATGTAGTCCAGGGGGTACATCTCAGGTCATTCACACCAACATGGACAATGACAGAGTCATATTTGTACTTGCTGTGGCGTGACCTGAGTGCGTGCATTATGTGGCGGACTCTGGCAGCTGACAGTAACTTTCTCCTTGTTTAGTCTGGTGAGTGGAACATCAGTGTGCCTGACTACAGAGTCACCTATGACTAGAGTTTTGAGTACGTTGTTATGCCTTATGGGCTGTGGTTGAGTGGCAAACTGAGTTTGTGGGGTATGTGTCATTTGTGTTGTGTTGGGGGGGGTGAAGTTTGCTTGCTTTTGTGCTTTGGAGGTCTCAGTTGCTTGAGCAGATTTTTATTGAGAGCCTCCGTGAATGTAGGTGTGGGTTTCGTGTTTTTATGTGTGTGTTTTGGTGGTCTAGGTTTTGAGGGACTATGTGATGAGTGTGGTGTGGTGCAAGTGTTTACCTTCTCCTCTTCACTGTCTAGTCCAGTCTTGGGTGAAAAGAGCTTTGCTTCCAGTTTGGTTATATAAGTGCATCTATCACAGGTTTTAGTGTTGGGTGGTAGGAAGAGACGGTTGTCTGTGTACATGAGGTAATTGCTGCATTGCCCCAAGATGCCCAGATTCATCACGTAGACAGGAGAAAACACTGGGAGCTGACCCTTAGACATGCCTGAATAGGTGCTTATTTATTAAGTACTAAAAACTGTTTTCCTCTAGACAAGTGAGGAATGTTGAGTGCTGTAGTAATTTGTAACTTATTTAGTGCTTACAATGAGTTCTGAACAAGTATTGAGCTCAAAAAAACAGATTTTAGTGCTAAAACTAAAAAAAAAGCTCGTTCTAAGGGAACATTTGAGGAGCAGACTTTATGGTGCCGGGAATAGTTTAACCCTAGCTAAGCAGCAATGCATAAAGTGTATATATATATTTTTTTAAATATAACAGTTGCAAATGAGCAAACTGATTTAAACAAATTAACCAATTAACCAATAAAAAACTAAACACTGAGCCCCATTCAAGCAGTCTTCGATCAGAAGTTCTAACTGCACACTCCTGCCACTTGGGTGCAGGGGAACTTTCTTTAAAAAAGATGGTCTGGATTATTGCTCAAGTTATGCAAACAAAGCTAGATTCAGTAGGTCTGAATTTAGTCTATGCTACAGAGAACAAGGTGTACCAATTTCAGAAAGAAACAGATCAAATAAGCAGGCACAATACGCCTTTACTCAGAAATTCCCAGCTCAGAAGGACAGAATCTACCCTCTCCTCCCACAAGAGTGCAGACCACACCTTCTTAAATAAAATAACTGGCCCAAAGCCCATGTCCTTAATCCAGAACTAATACACTTTTAGAATAACAGACACTAAGCCTTCAGTCAGCAACTCCCAGCTTAGAAGGATGTAAGCTACCTGTCCTGCCACAACAGTGCAGACCACAAACCTTCTTAATGTAAAACAACTGGTCTGAAGCCCAAGTGCTTCAACCAAAGGCTTAGAATAACAGTTACAACTTAATCAGGCTATGAACAAGCAGTAATAAACGCAGCAGAATAAATGCAATTAAGTACTTTTAAGAACAAGCAGCAAAAGCAAAATAAAGTAGGAAGAAACACAAATACAGTAAAAGCAGATGAATAAAGTGCAATTTTTTTATATAACAATAGAAAACGAGCAAACTGATTTAAAGAAATTACCCAGTTAACCAGTAAAAAAGCTCAAAACTGAGCCTTGTTCCAGCAGTCTTCAATCAGACAAGTTTTAACTGCACACTCCTGCCACTAGGGTGCAGGGGTGTGATGTCCTGGATTAGTGCTCAAATTATACAAACAAAACTAGATTAAGGATGCCTGAATCTAGTCTATGCTACAGGAACCAAGGCACACCAATTTCAGAATGAAACAGTTCAAATAAGCAGGCACAATAAGCCTTTAACTAGAAATTCCCAGCTCAGAAGAGCAGAATCTAGCCTCTCCTCCCACAAGAGTGCAGACCACAAACCTTCTTAATGAAAAACAACTGGCCTGAAGCCCAAGTGCTTTAACCAGAACTAATACACTTTTAGAATAACAGACACTGAGCCTTCAATCAGCAATTCCCAACTTAGAAGGATGTAAGCTACCTGTCCTGCCACAACAGTGCAGACCACAAACCTTCTTAATGTAAAACAACTGGTCTGGAGACCAAGTGCTTAAACCAAAAGGCTTGGAGTAACAGTTACAGTGTAATCAGGCTACTACCAAGCAGTAATAAATGGAGCAGAATAAATGCAATTGAGTACTTTTAAGAAGAGGCAAAAGCAAAAGAAAGTGCAATTTTTTTTTAGTAAAATGGAAAGAGAGAGGAAGAAGGAGCAGAAGAAAAATTCAAGGTTAAGAACCTAAGTGGGTTGGCCTTCTCAAATGTTCTGTCTCTATTATGTAGACTGAACACCAGACTGGGAGGGGTGTCCCAGATCAAATTTACAGTAAGGGCAGGCAACTGCATAGCCACCAACTATAACACCACCACAAGAATAGAGTTTGGGGGGGGGGGATTCAGGACAGATGAAAAACAGACAACAATGTCATAAAATATATAAAATAATTAAGTCGGGCAAAATTAAGACAATGCAGAACTCTGAAAGGTTAAAATTCCTAGAAATGTACTTATCAGTCAGTGATATATTTCCAGATTGTTTGAGAATCACACTGTTCAAGTATGGTCAGTTGTAGTGATTCAACTCTGGAAGAAGTGCATAGCTGCAGATCTTTCCATTTTCCTGTTTTTTTATACCCCTGATGTGCTCCTGTATTTAGATTTAACCTTCGTTGATGTCTAGCTATTTTAAAAGACAGAACAGGAGCACATTAGGGGATATATTTACACAGCTGCAGTACAGTTGTACAATCTGTGGAAACTGAGTTTGATTAGTGGCTGTAGGAGCTGGTTGTGGAGGATAGCAGTAAGTGGCTGCTGCTGGCCTACTACTTGGTGGGCACCTAGGAGGAGCAATAGGCGTTTCACCTGCAGCTTCAGGCCTCATAACACCCCTGGGCAGGCATTAATTACACATTAACACACATCCTATCAGGCATTATTGCTCGCTTAATAGTCATCATAGTGATGTCAGCATAATTGGCCTCACTCTCTTCCATAGAGGGAGATTGGCATAGTGGTTAAGATATTTTTCTTACATACACAAGGTGCAGAGTTTGATTCTCATATGGGTTAATCGACTAGGCTTAAAATGTCCCACAAAGGCAGTTAGCCTAGTACTAATCTATGAATCTATGAAACTATATGCCTAGTAAACCAACTCCATTGTTACCCATATCTTACAGAAAATTGTCTAACTCGTGGATGACCCTCCTTTGCAGAAAGAAAAAAAAATCAAATGACCAATATAGTGAAAATAGAACATCACACATTTTTTGGAAAACTCATGACCATAGATGTTCTCCTTTTCAGAAAAGGCAATGAATACATTTTTATAGGCAGGAAATTGTCAGTTGTGTTGTTACCATCTATTATGAAAGACTAACCCCAAAATAAAATTTTATATATATATATATATATATATATATATATACATAGGTTGTAAACAAAATCTTATCTACAGCAGGTCAGTACTTCTATCCTGTATCCAAGTTAAATGGTTCCATATAAGCTGTTGATAACTATATACAGCCATTGCACATCTTTTTTGACTTAATACTCATGATGTTCTGCCAGAAAAAGCAAATCCTGAATCTTATCAAAATATTGATAGTAATCTTGTCCAGGCCGTTCAATTGGTTATTATTTTGAGATACTATACACAGAGTATTCCATTGGCTTTCTTAGATCCCTATGAAACTTAAGTAAATAGCACAGTGATGGAACTCTAGTATTTTCCAGAACTAACCTCATCATCATCATCACCAACCCCCCTTTTCCCCATTTTCTACATGGGGCCTTTCGTGTAATGTCATCTGTCTATTCAGTGCAACTATTCTACCTCCTTCAACACTCATGCCTGTCACAGGTCTTCTCTCACACAGTTCATCCATCTGTTTGTTACAGTTCTTCTCTCACACAGTTCATCCATCTATTTGTTGGATGTGTTAATTTCCTCTTGCCTTCTTCCAGTCTGTCCCAAATCTTCTTCACCAAATTGTCTTTTGCTTTTTGCACATGTGCACGAACCACCATAATCTGTTCTCTTTGATCATTTCTTCAGTTGGGGCTACCTTGGCATATACTATCATGTCCTTATTTTTTCTTCTGTCCAACAGTGTACATCTTATCACCCATCTCAGGCCTTTCTATTTCCATCACCTCTAACTTCCTCAGCTGCTCTGGCTTTTACTGCCTAGGTTTCTTTACCATACAGTAGTACTGGTTACACCACTGTTTTGTACAGCTTTCTTTTCAACTTCTTTGACATTCTTATGTCATGCACTACCCCTGACACTATGTGCCAGTTGGCTGTAGTTCCTCTGATTCTAACTTTGACCTCTTCATTTTGACTTCCTTTGTCCTCAACTACCCCTCCCAGATGCTTGAAGCTGTTAACCTGTTCCACTGTTTTCCCTGCTGTGTCATTTCTCAGCTTCTTCTGATTTCCCCAATTTGGTGCCATTACCAGTGTTATCAGTAGTTAGTTTCATCCCATGTGCCTTTAGTCTTACATTCCATTCCCCTATCCTTTACTGAAGTTCATGCTCAGAGTCTGCCTGCAATGTCATATTGTAGGCATACCATACTGCAACTTTGTTGATGTGCCCTTTTGACCTGTTAGCTAAAAAAAGGTAGTTCTAGTATGTTCCAAGACTAACTTTTTGTATAAGTCAAAATAAGAAAAAAAAAAAGACCAGTTACACCCCTTATTAAAGCAAAGTGTGTAAATGTTGCATGCTAATCATATTATAGGTTCATAGGTTCATAGGTTGGTACTAGGCTATCAGCCCTAGGGCCTATACAAGCCTAGCCATAACAATTCCCTGGCTATTTCTTCCCACATTATTTACTGTCCTGGACCCCTGTCTAGCAGGGCGACTGACGTGATCCCTGGGGTGAATTTCCTTTCTCCCATCCAATTGTCAAGGTTCCTCTTGAAGAGGTCCAAAGAGGCACTCTGCTTGACATGTATGGGCAATCTATTCCAGAGTCTGGGGAGTCTCTGGGTCAGGAACCTATCCCTCCAGCATGTTTTGTTTATTGTGATGACAAGGTTTAGATCCTTGGAGCGTGTAGCTCTGAGGGATTGGGATTTCTTTAAGTGTAGCATGTCCAACAGCTCTGGGTTTGACATGGCCTTGTATGTTAAGCAGAGATCGCCTTATTTTATATACCATCACATGTCTAAATTTCTTTGTTCTGGAATTCTGGACAAAGCCAAAAGTAATGAAGGGACAATGGTTCGAAATCAGGGCACTTGTTAAATAAAAATTACTCTAATTCACTTAAATGGTAACAGAACAACATGTTATACAGTGGCATTAAAGGAGTGAGTGTAATCCTCAGTGATTTACCAGAAAAATCAAACATTTTATGAGGGACGTGGCAAAAAATATGAGGCAAAGTCAGGAACAGTTTGCAATATCAAGGGCATCTGAGAGATATGTATGTCATTATCAAAAAATGTTCTATATATCTCTGTAGGTATTGTTACATACTAAGAACGTCATTTGTTGCCATTGTCTATAGGTTTAATCACAATTGCAGTAATTTTCTCAAATCTTACAAAGTCTGACACTGAAATGTATCCATATTATACTTTATTGTATTTTATGATAACACAAATGTCAGTTTCATAATTGATATTTAAGAAAATGTTTTGATAATATCACTTTTAGAAGTAGGTATTGCACATTTTTAGCATCTTGCAAACATTTAACATGTAGTACTCCATTGGCAAAACAAAAAAAAAGAAATAACTGCTGAATCATCCTGTAAAGAACAATTGTTGCAATAAACAAGCTTATCAGTGTTCTTCTTACTAAAATGGGGTATAAAAGTAACTTCCTATTAAGTTTAAAGCATTCTGTTTTGTTTTTTGTAAACATGGAATACGTATTTGAATAACTTTAATCCTAAATTGTGTACTTAACAACTCAGTGTCACTGTATCGCTGACATATTACTACCATTATACTTATTGTAGTCATAAGCTTTCTTTATATATTCCGATGCATCATTACTATTCTCTGTCATCCTTGGGTAGTGTTAACAGTTGTCTGATAGTAATCGGTTAAACTAACTTAATAGCTTTTCCTACTGTTTGTATCAAACTCATAAATATCACATGTAGGGACATCAACATTTATAGTACCTTTTTTCATATCTGAAGCACACTGAAGCTCAGATGGACAAGGTACTTAACCAGTTACAGATAGAGCTGACACTAACAAATATTGTACTCCAACTCTTAGCTGAGATATATAAGTATCCTGTTTTTTTTTTTCGATTATTTATACAGTTTATTGTTTCTAGTAATTTATATATAGCACTTTTATTGTAATCTGCATGGGTAATTGATTTGTTTGCAGTTAAAGCATTCTCTATCTTTACAAATCTTTATCTGTTTAAAAACTTTCATTTTGTGGCTTTCTCTAGTGCTTTGTAGGCTAATAGGTTTAGTGTAAATCTGATCTGGGACACTCCTCCCAGTCTAGTGTCATTAGCTCATTCTACCTAATACAGAGAGAACATTTGATAAGGCCTTCTGTTTCTCCTTTTTCCCTTTCAAAAAAAAAAATTTTTTGCCTGAATTTCCATATGTTCTGACTGTGCTTCTTAAACATTTTGGAAATATAGAGTATATTTTAGAGCATTTATTATAACTGTAATTGCCTTAGTATTGCTACAACTCAAGTATTCTAGGTTGCACTGCATCTGAAGGGTTTGTATGTTTTAGCTGCTTTTCTGTATATATAGACTTCTCTGTATATGTAGACTAGCTACTTATTCTGCTGTATTACTGCACTTACATCGTTTTTCAGTTGTGCATTTACCTTGCTTCATTTAAAAAGGTTTAAATTGCTAATTTTGTAAAGTTTTAATTGTATTTACTGTTTAGGACTACACACTCAAGTGTGTTAGACTTTTCTGTGTTTATTTACTGTATTATTGCATTGTTTAGCCTGTTTCAACAAAAAAAAAATACTATCTTGTTTGCTCGTTTCCCACCTTTTCTAGCCAGTCCATATCCCAGGCCTTGCTTGTCTCAGGACTTTGTTTTCTGTGTTCAGAGCTATCCAGACCTTGGTGTGGTAGAGGGAAGTCCTACTGCTTACCAGTGGGAGTGGTGAGCATTGTACTGTCTAACACTAGAGGAGTGGTTTCCAGCTCTGAAATTGTAATTTTATTAGCCTTTTGGGCTGATTTCTATCCCTTCCAACTTTCTGGCTTAAAAACGCGTGTGTTTGCACATTTTTCACATCGTGCAGCACTACAAGGCTGCAGTTAAACTATTCCAGGTGCCAGAAAATCTGCTCTTCAAATTTTCCATTAAAACTAGCTGGTTTCTCAGTAGTAACACTAAAATCTGAACCCCTGTGACTAGCACTTGCTCTAGAACCTGCTGTAAACCACTAGGAAACCTGAACCTGATACAAACACTCAGCTCTCCTTGTCAATAAGGAGAACTTAATCATAGGCACTAAACAGCCTACAATTGCAAAGTACCTTGCAAAAGTAAGGGAAAACAGCTCTTAAACCTTACAAAAAAGCACCTAAACAGGCATGTTCAAGGGTCAGCTTCCGGTGGTTTCTCCTGTCCACCCGGTGAATCTGGGCATACTGGGGCAATGCGGCAACTGCCTCATGTACACAGACAATCCTCTCCTCCTACCACCCAACACTACAACCTGCGAGAGATGCACTTACATAGCCAAACTGGAAGCAAAGCTCTCTCCGGTCAAGACTGTGCTAGACAGTCAAGAGGAAAAGGCTAACACCTGCATTACACCTCTAGCAACTCATAGCCCTTCAAAACCCACACCATCAACTCCCATACATAGCAACACTAAACCCACATATGCGGAGGCCCTTAACATTAACCTGCCCAAGCAACAAGGACCTCTGAAGCCGAAACGCAAACAAACACCAGTCACAACCAAAGTGACACATCGCTCACAACACCTGTGTGCCACCTAACAACAGCCCCTAAGGCAAGACAATGTACCCAACACTTTAGTCATAGGTGACTCTATAGTCAGGCACACTGATGTCCCACTCACCAGGCTGAACAAGGAGAAAATTACAGTCAGCTGCCTGTCGGGTGCCAGGATCCGCCACATAATGCATGCACTCAAGTCACTCCACAACAAGTACAAATACGACTCTGTCATTATCCATGCTGGAGTAAATGACTTGAGATGTACCTCCCTGGACTACATGAAAAGAGATGTGGAAGAGCTCTTGGATCATGTGACCCAGGCAGGTATGACCCTAGCCTTGAGTAGCATCCTGCTTTCGCCCAGAATGATACCACAGTATAAGGACAAAATGATTGACTTCGACAATTGGCTAAGCTTCTGGTGTCATTCAAAGGGGATCCAGTATTTGTCTGCCTGGGAAGACATGATCGACAAACCACGATGCTTTGCCAGAGATGGTCTGCACCTGTCACCCCTGGGATTCAGGTTACTGGCTAAAGCTCTTGCCACCCCTTTAGTGCCTTTTTTAGGCAAGGTTCAAAGGATAAAACCACCACCGTAACAGATACAAGCATGCAAAATCTGAAGCTAATGCTACTCAATGCTAGAGGTCTAAACCTCAAAATGCACTCTCTCTCTCTCGAGGCACTCCTAAAAATGGAGAACATCGATATCTGTGCAGTGACCTGAGACCTGGTTCAAGGCTCCAGAGAGCACCCCTGCAATACCAGGCTACAATTCTTACCACACTTTTCGGCCACAAAACCAAGACTGAAACACTAAAGGTGGAGGAGTGTCCATATTCACCAAGGATATTCACACCGCCAGGCTAGTTGCCCAGTGCAATGCATCTGAAATTCTCCAGGTGCAACTAACACTAGGTAAGACTTCTATCCAAATTGTAGCTTGCTACAGATCCCCCACCATACCCCAAGATTCTCACTACACCTTCCTAAACATACTGGAAAATATTAAGATACAACCAAACACCCTAATACTAGGTGATTTCAACTACCCTGCCATTAACTGGGAAAACTACTCGGGTACCAACTCCTTTTCCCAACGGTTCTTGGAATTCATAAATTTCTCCTTTTCCCAACGGTTCTTGGAATTCATAAATTCCAATGCCCTGGATCAACTAATCCATTGTCCCACCAGGGGCTCCAATATCCTAGACCTGGTCATTACCAACATGGGAGATAGATGCTCCACACCAGTGGTCATCCCCTCATTGCTCAGGTCTGACCATAAGCAAATCACCCTTGACATCCACATCCCACTCCCACCCCCCCAGTAAGGAAACCTCCTTAAAAAAACTTCTCCAAAGCCAACTTCATGCTACTGAAGTCAGAAGTGACAAACTTCACAACACCCATGCAGACAGGATCTGGAAGTTCGACTGCAGAATCCTACACTAAGGCACTGTACCAGCACATCCACTCATGCATGAATCATGCCATCCCAAATAGAACCAAGATGCTCTTCTCCAAAAAAAGGAAGCCAATCTGGTGGTCCCCTGCTATAAACAAACTATACAACAGAAGGAAGAAACTGTTGCAGAAAAGAGGAAAATCCCAGGATGCAAAAAACTCCCTCACCAGCCTCCGCAAGAAGCTGAGATCCCTCATAAAATCCTCCAAAGCTAGTTACGAAAATAAAATTGCCAAAGATTCCAAAGACAACCACAAGGCATTCTATAGTTATGTCAAGAAGCTAAATGGCAATGCTCAGATCTACTCTGAACTACAACAGAATGGCATTAAATATACTGATCCCAAGGATATTGCCAATATCCTGGCAGATCGATTTAGTGCCAACTTCACTCCCCTCTCACCCCCTAAAGGGCCCATCTCAATACCAAAAGATTGCCAAATTCCGATAATCACAGCCACACAGGTAGAAACAGCACTCTCCAAAGCTAAGAATACAGCATCCATGGGACCAGATGACATCCCAGGCTGTGTACTGCATGAACTGGCACCCCACCTAAGTGTCATGTTTAATCATAGCCTCACCTCAGGCTTCATGCCCACTGAGTGGCGCACAGCTACAGTTATCCCGCTCCACAAGGGAGGATCCACCTTGGATCCCAGGAACTACCGTCCCATCAGTCTGCCAAGCCTGATCTGCAAGGGCATGGAACGCATTATCATGGAACTTATAAACAAAGACATTGGCAACCTCCAGACACTGGACCCCACCCAGTTTGGGTTTGTGAAGGGCCGATCTTGACTCCTGAATCTGATTGACTTCTTCAAATCGGTCTCCAGAGCTGTGGACGAGGGTAAGGAGGTCCACACAGCCTATCTGGACCTCACCAAGGCCTTTGACACCATCCCCCACTCTGGAATCATAGATAAACTTACTAAGCTGGGCATAAATCCCTACATCACTCGATGGGTTGCCAACTGGCTTACTGACAGAACCCAGACTGTAAAAGTAGCCGACTCCAAATCCAGCTCCAGACAAGTGACAAGTGGAGTACCTCAGGGTTCAGTCCTGGGACCACTCTTGTTTGGCATCTACTTCTCTGAAGTACAGGCCAACATTAAGGGACTCTGGCTAAGAAAGTTTGCAGATGACTGCAAACTGGGAGCCATTATTGAATCCCCAAATGATGTGGATATTCTACAAAAGGGCCTTACAGAATGGTGCCAGAGCCATGGGCTCAAGCTTAATGCCAAGAAATGTATAGTCATCCCCTTTGGAAAAAAACATGTACCCATGAACTACCACATAGGTGGCAGGACACTAAGCATCGAAAGCGTGATGAGAGACTTAGGGACACAAGTGGACAGTGGTCTCACTTTCGATAACCACATTGCCACAACAGTCAGGAAATCCTTCTACGTGGCACACCTCATCACAAAGGGCTTTTCATCCAGAAAAAAGGAGGTCATTGTCCCACTGTACTCATCCCTCATTAGACCCATTATAGAGTATAATGCCCCATTTGGTATGTACCTCACAAGACTTCTGCATCAGCTGGAAAGGCCACAGAAATACCTCACTAAAAAATCACAGGCCTAAAGCAGATGCCATATGTTGACCATCTAAAAAAGCTCCAGCTATACTCTGTGGCATATATATATACTCAGAGGCAATCTCTGCTTAACATACAAGGCCATGTCAAACCCTGAGCTGTTGGACATGCTCCACTTAAAGAAATCCCAATCCCTTGGAGCCACACGCTCAAGGGATCTAAACCTTATCATCACAATGAACAAAACATGCTGGAGGGATAGGTTCCTGACCCAGAGACTCCCCATACTCTGGAATAGACTGCCCAGACATGTCAAGCAGAGCACCTCATTGGCTCTCTTCAAAAGGAACCTTGATGATTGGATGGGAGATAGGAAATTCACCCCAGGGATCATGTCAGTCGCCCTGCTAGACAGGGGCCCAGAGAAGTAAATATTGTGGGAAAAAATTTCCAGGGAATTGTTATGGCTAGGCTTGCATAGACCTTAGTGCCGATAGCCTAGTACCAACCTATGAACCTATAAAATATCTAACTTACTTACTGCTGAAGTATGGCACATAGAAGCCAACAAGGCATTACTTCCAAGACTGGAATATGGCCTGTCAATGATTTCAGTACTGTTGTTCCAGAATACTTCCATAATGCAAACAACAGAAAACAGAATACTTAAGATTCAAACATTCGGATAATTATAGAGAATATTACTGTAAGGAAAAAGAAATGGCTGCCTTCATACGAAATAGACTTGCTTTCAAGTTGCTTAATAAATTATATTGCCCATCACTGAAGAACAAGTTAATAGTTAGAGAGCAAGTCCACAAGTAATGGAAAACAGGTGCTCTTCAGTTAGTCTGACCTTCATGTTGATTTACAAACATTGTACCATCATGCTGTATCAGTATTGCATGCAGGGTATGACTCCTTAATAAACAGCAACTGTTTCATGAAAACAAGTTGAAATGCTTGTTAACATTAGAGAATAAATGCAACTGTTTAATTGGTTTAGGCTAACGGAAAAGGATAAATGCTACTATATCAGGGTCCTAGGCTAACTCAGATACTTAATATAACGCTGACGTTTTTAAGAAACATTGATGTAGGTCTTTAAGAAATAATTATGTAGCTTAATCAGTATCAACAATGTCAGCTATATCTGTATGGAGATGTAATACCTTTATGTAGATATTCTGATTGTTACTATTGTATGTCTTTAACTGTGTAATAATAAACCCAGAGCAGTATAAAGTATTATACATGGAATTGCCACCGTTCTAACTAAAATGTGGTCTGATATTCTCATTTTCATTCATTCCTCAATGAATGGATCTTGGATCCAACCCTCAGCCACTTTTCTCTAGATTCTAAGATCCAACTCTCGAGCGCTTCCCTTTACCCTTAATGTCCTGACCACTGCAATACCTCATATCTCATTTGCTTCTTTAATGATTTGGTCAGGTTTGCATTCTCTCAAGCTCAACATCTCGATTTTTATTGGGATAGTAAGTAAAAACTTCAGAGTTTAACTTTCTTTCTTGTTTATAACTTTTATAGAATCCTCTCCTTAACCACTAGGCTAATTTATCTTTCTTAAATCTTTGGTATTCTTTCTTACCATTGCTGAAATTTTCCTTTTCTTTCCTTTACCTTCTCTGTAACGTGCAGTTATGATTATTATTACCATTATTGGTATAACTTCTCTCCACTAGTAGATTTTTTTATATAGATATATGTATATGTGTATATATATATATATATATATATATATATATATATATATATATATATATATATATATAGGGTCTATGCTAAATCAGTGAATGCTTAAAAAAAGCAAACAATGAGTTATCAAACCCATGTAAACAAAAGTTTACAATTCTCGAACGCTTAGAACAGCTTTCCACAAAAAAAAAAATACTTTAAAATATTACATGAATTGGGAGGCTTCACCCCCCCACACACCCCCCATTTAAATATACCAACTCCGAGATCGCACTGTAGTGATGAAATTGGCAAAGTAATGGAAGTTGGCCAAGCAATTTCTTTCCCAAGGAAAGAATTCACTTATATGCCATTTCACTATTTTGCCTTTTCGTGCTTTCAAGTTCGATCAAGATGCATTCGAAAGAATGCATCTTCGATCATTTAATAGGAACCCTTTACATATATATATATATATATATATATATATATATATATATATATATATATATACTTAACAAATCTTTCTTTTAATTCTCTCCTTGGACTTTGCAGTTGGGCTTAATTCTCAACTATGGACGACAAGCCTACTGCATTTAAAAAGTGCAGTTCCTGTCGGTACAAGACACCCAAGTTTGATGCCACAGGGAGTGCATATATTGTTTAGGCCCTTCCCACCTTGAGACTTCTTGTACTATTTGTGCTGGCTTCAGTGCCAGAGCTATTAGCGGTCATCAAAACAAGCTAGTGCTTAAGGGCCTTATAACTGCTTCTGCGCCTTCTAATGCTGTTTCTACTTCAGGGGCTCAAACCCTCTCTCAAAAATTAAAGTCCCTGGAGCTCAGGGAGCATAGAAAGCCCACTCCTGTCAGGTCTCCCAAATCCACTCAGATAAGGTTTCCAAACACTTGGATGCTAAACTCTCAGATCCAAATTCTGCTACTTCAATCTCCTCGGCTCCTATGCACCCGCTTCTTTCCAGAGCCAGTGTCTTCTAGACTAACATCTCTTTTCCTACAGGATTCTCCAAGAAAGTATTGTTGATCTCCTTCCACTTCATCATCAATCAGGTCCACCTGAAGTCTTTCCGAAGTAGAAGTGGATAGGATGATGAGAAAATTCCTTAGAACACAGACATAGATGGGGATCTTATGGGTTCCATCTCCAGTCAGATCTGTGAGTATTAAGCCTCCATCACATGCAGTCATTACTTCTTCTCTGATCTGACCTTCTGTTTTGGAGCCCTTACATCTGAGATCTCCAAGAGTCGAACTGTCAGATCCGAAGATGCTTTTATCATCAACTCAGACTACTTCCCTGTTCCTTTCAGTTCTGACTCACCTTGAGCAGGACAGGTCTTGGTGCCTACATGTTGGCATTGGATCCGATTGCGAAGCTTTCAGAGCTGTCACTTCCAATCAGAGCCTCAGCGCTGGACAGCTCGGCTCCAACACCTCCCTCAGAGTGGAGGGTTGAGGAGGGCCCTGGTTTGCCTGATCCAAGACTTTTAGCTCCTGTCAGAGTGGCCTTGGCTTCGGCTGGTCGTCTACCTTCAAAGTGATGGAGAGAGTAGTCTCTCACCCAACAAAAGTCTTAACTCTTACCTCTTCAAATCCTGTGTCTGAGTCTTTTCATCCTATACCACAGGGACAGCCAGCCCATAAGAGCTTCCAGACAGTTCCAGTTAGGGAACTCCCCACCTCTTCCAATACTTCTCCATAGCACCCCACTGAAGAGGTCCCTTGAAAGAGGTTGTGCAAAAGGATGCACTTTGATTCCTTTCAGGAATCTTTTGACAGAAGACACTGATTTCAGTGAAGGGGAATGGTCCTCTAAATCTTCACTAGAAGACTTCTCCTTTGGAGACATTTTAGAAGTCCTACTCCAGAAAAGTTGGTTGGCCTTTCCAAACCCCTTCCCAGGAGGTGTCAGTGTTCCTAGAAGCTTTTGGGTCTGGCCCATCTACATTTTGCCCCCCCCCCCCAGCAGATGAGCTTATATATCTTGTCTCCCGCCAGACATAAAAGGAACCGGACACCATAGAACACAATTCCAGGCATCCAGATAAGATTCCCAGATCACCTACAGACAGGCAGTACTGGAGGAAGGGAATCCCCATAGATGCCATGGTTGTTGCAGCAACCACCAAAAAGGAGCTGGCCGAGCAGAGCTCCTCTGTCCATCCCCCAATATAGAATCTAGGGCATTGGACAGGTACAGGAAGTGAGTTTATGCCTCAGTGACCTTTGCTTTATGGTCGCTGAACTACCTGGCACATTTCACTAGATTACAGAGGGACTTGATTAAGGAACTCTCTGACTCTACCCCTGGGTCCGTCCATGTTGGTGGAGGAAGACAAAACTTATTCTTCATGATTGGCCACCCTACAATCTATATCGTATGCATCCATGAGGTTAATCTCTCATGCAGCTGAATGTTCCTCACGGGCTGCAGGTTCAGGCATATCCATCAGGAGCCATGCCTGAATGTGATTTTGTGACTTTGTGGAGCCCTTTAAAGCATCATTCATCATTGCTTCCTTTAATGGATATTCTTTGTTTGGGCCCAGTGTTGCAGAGACACTTTCTCCCAGTGAGCAAGATGGAAAGAACTTGTCTACTGTGGGAATCCATTTTTCTACCCCGCAGAATCCTTTTTCTAATAGCCAACATGGTGATAAGAATATGTAGTTTTGGAAATCTCAAGGACATTTTCAGGAATCACACAGAGATTTTTCTCCCAGAGGCAGAGGGGGAAATAATAACAATGTAAGATGCCACCCACACAGCATAGGGGGTCCGCAAAAAAAGAGTTCCGAGATTCCTTCTCAGACAGAACCTTTCAGTGATCCTGAAAGGGTATCTAATTTTTTTTCTAAAGACAGTCATGGGATGTTTGCCTTTGCACCCAGAAGCCTGGGCACCCATTACAAAAGACACGTAGGTGCAAGGAATGTTATCCAGAGGATATTTCATTCTTTTTATAAGTTCCCTCAGTGAAAAGAAAACATCTGCCTTAAGTTCCACCCAGTCAGTGAGAGTCAGCAGCACTGGAAATTCAAAAGCTGCTAGACAAAAGTGTCATCTGAAAGGTCCCACCAGACCAAATAGGATCTGGATTTTACTCAAGGTTCTTTATAGTGTCAAAGAAATCATAGGACCTGATACCTATCCTGGATCTCAGTTATCTGAACCAGTTTTTAAAACTACCAATTCCAGATGGTCATGGTTCAGTCCATTTTGCCTCTGTTATGGAAGGACGACTGATGTACTCTGTATATCTTCAGGACATGTACTCATGTGCTATCACATCAAAATGAACAGATGCTGTTGAAAATACTAGCCATTATCACTTCAGAGCCCTGCCGTTCAGTCTCACCACAGCCCCCAGAGTGTTCACCAAATACATAGCAGTGGTAGCAGCCCATCTAAGACTGCATGGATTCAGGGCATTTCCTTATTTAAATAATTGGCACCTCACTGCATCAATCACACGTAGCCTAGAAAAATCCAGGGATTACTTACTCTAATTATCTCAATCTCTAGGAATCACCATCAGTCTTTCAAAGTCTTACCTTCAACCACTTCAAGTCTTGGAGTTTAGAGGGGCTCATCTAGATACAGTTAGTCATCTCACTCTCTTACCACAAAACAGAATTCTCACCTTGAGTTTGCATGTCACACAGGCTGTTTCTCACCCCTTTTCCCCAGCAAACCTGATTCTCAAAGCCCTAGGATCAATAGCTGCTGCAATTACCTTGATACCAATTGCTCATCTTCATTTGCAAATCCTCCAGTGAACTCTGGCAATACAATGGTCCTTTCTTCGATAGCCCTTGCAGCATCCTATAAAACTATCTCAGATTTACAAGAACTCCCTACTGTGGTGGATTCAGTCTGATGAGATTTGTCAAGGGCATCCCTTTATCCTTCCTCCCCCAAATGCCACGTTGACCACAGATGCCTCCCATTTGGGTTTGGTGGCATTTTTTGGGACAGACTGTTCAAGGCATGTGGTCCCCAGAAGAGAACAAATAGCATATGAATGTCTTGGAAAGGAGAGTGGTCCTTTTAGTGTTGCAGGCCTTTCAGAACTGTTTTCTGTAGGGACAGTTGCTTTCCAAATGGACAGTGGACAATATGTCAGTGGTTTGGTACATCACCAAACAAGGGGGAACCAGATCTTACCCCCTTTACTGAGAAACAATGAGAGTTTGCCAGTGGGCGATCTCCTACAACCACTTACTTGTAGCAATGCACATACAGAGGAAATCCAGTGTTCTAGGAGATAAGCTCAGCAGAACTATCCTGATGCTTCATGAGCAGTCTCTCACTCAATCAGTGGCAAACCTGATCTTCCACAAATGGGGCCAACCTTGCAGTGATCTATTCTCCTCTCCCTTAACAGCAAGCGCAGCAGGTTCTTTGCCCTATTTCCTCCACAAGGACAGCCACCAAGAGATGCTCTGGTCCACATTTGGTCCTCCATTCTTCTTGATTCTTATCCTTCCCTGCCTCTAATCCCCAGATTGTTTCAGTAGGCACTCCAGCTGAAGAGCAAGGTAATCCTCATTGTCCCCTTTTCGCCTTGGCAAGTGTGGTTCCCCTTCCTGTGGTCTCATGTACTATGTCCTCCTTAGACACTGGAGCCCAGTCCAGACCTCTTTTCACATCCATCATTGATGACTCATCCGGACATTGTAGGTCTCAGGTTGACCACATGTTTTCTCCAATTCCAGTGATTGCTAGACTTTCCAGGCTTTCGTATTCTGTTTGCCAAATTTTATTTTAATCTCAGAAGCCCTCTGCAAGAAAGATTTGTAAAAGTAAATGGAAAATATTTTCTTTTTGGGATCAACAGAGAGAGATGGATCCTTTATCTGTTCCAATCCTGCTGTTTTAGATTTTCTTGCCTCTATATTTGCCTCTATTTTTCAAGATAGGGTGATCCACCATCAAAGTTCATATGGCAGCCATCTATAACTTGCACATTGGAGGTAATGCTTTCCCTTTAGCTTCATCCAAATTATGTAAGGCATTTCTTAAAGTTACCTTTTTACTTAGACCCTTGAAAAAGGATCCTATTCCACCTTGGGATCTTACTGTTGTATTACAAAGTTTAGTACAATCACCCTTTGAGCCCTTGGTTACAGCAGATCTCAATTTTATTTTTTGGAAAACAGTCTTTCTTGCGGCTATAACTTCTGTGAGGTGAGTCTCTGAACTCCAAGAGCTCTCTTCAGAATCACCTTATTTAATTTTCCAAAAAGACATGGTTACTTTACATAATAATCCTTCCTTTTTATCCAAAGTTGCCTCAGAGTCAGACCTCAATCAAGTCATCAACTTGTCAATTTTTTTCCTGAATTTGACAATAAAGAAGAATACATGCTTCACCTTTTAGATGTATATACGCAACTTCATTTTTATTCTCATATTACAAAAGAATTTAGGAAAACTGACCAACTGTTTGTTTCTTTTGCCAGTGACAAATTGGGAAAACCAGTTTTAAAAACTAGAATAGCCAAATGGATAAGAAATTGTATTTCTCATGTTTACTTTTTGAGAGGTTTAACCTTGCCAAGACAACCTAAAGCACATTCATCTAGGTCAGTAACAATGCCAGCTGCTCTTTCAGACAGACCTTCTATTGATGATATTTGTGCAGCTACCACTTTGTCTAATGCTCATACCTTCATTGCTCATTGCAAGTTAGATATCATCTCCAGAACATCCTTCCCTGAAGGCCACCCAAGGTTACTGTAGCTGGGAACTCTGTCCCATTCATTGAGGAATTAATGAATATGACACCATCAGATATGAAAGTTATGTACTTATTATAGCTATAAATCTGTGTTGTCCATTTTCATTCTTCCTCAACTTCCTCTCCACCTTCCCTCCTCCATGTCTTTGGGAGTGATCTGATGAAGAGTTTTGTTAGGAACCACAGTTCCTGTTTGAGCCCCTGTCTTGTAACTGTTTCACTTTATTTTTGCAGTAATGTGATAATGGTTTATATTTCTAAGATAGTATAGGAGTAGCAGACTCGATCTGAGGTATTGCAGTGGTCAGGAACATTATGGATAAAGGGAGGAGCTCGAGAGTTGGATTCTAGAATCCAGAGAAAAGTGTTCACGTCTGATATGAGGGTTATATCAAGACCCATTTGTTGAGGAAGCATGAAAATGAACAAAACAGATTCATAGTTATGGTGAATACATAACTTTCATTTATTAATGGTATCTTATAATGCTTCATCAAAAGCGTATTTTATGGTATGTTCTGATGCAGCATGCCACTGATACTGTTATATGAATGCTTTATTTACTGTATGCTGCAAAACTGATATAAATTACATTAAGACCACATGTATGTATTTCTAAATGCACTATGTGACTACAATTCTTATCATATGTTAGGTGAAACATATTTAGAATGTTTTATATTTAAGTAAATGCATTTGTGGACATAACATGTTTTAACAGCCCAGATCATGACTAAAAAGGATCCTCAGACTAGTTCACTTATCTGCCTAACAAATGCAAATAAATAAATAAATACATCCACCAGCATGACCTGAGCTTTTAATTGGTTTCTTTCATCCTCTGCCTCAAAAGTCCTGTATGACTACTGTTAAAGGTCTGCAAACTAATTACGTACTCTTTCTGACCTGTGCATGAAGTTCATTATCCAAAGGCACTATCTCCACATTTTCATCAGCTTGCACAGGGGGAATAGGATTTTGACATGCTATCCCTTTAGCTTACTTCCTGTAAACCAGGATGCAGAATCAGAGTCCTGTCATCATGAGCTAGACCCACCCCCTTCATTACATCATGCCACTTCATTGGTTGCCATGCCTTGAAGGGGAAATGTTATCTTTATTGTAATCGTCCCGTTCTCTCTCTAATTTATTTCTTTTAGTTTTGTTATACCATTTCTTCCTCCATTTTTAATTACCATTTGATTTTCTTTATGTGCTGCACTTCAGTAACAGGAAGACAGTTTTAAATTCTCTCTGAACCTCATTGATCTCCTTCACCACTTTGTTCCATTTTACTGTGTCTCTGCCAACTGTTATCCAAACTAATTCAGAGGAGCATTTATGTGCTGTCTCTTTTCATTTTAATGCATAATGTTCTGTCAGTTTATTTCTTAGGTCAAACAAAGAGGTGGGAGATTTAAAAACTCTCAGTGCTGCTTGGGTTGTGTCAGAGTCTACATACTTTTGTAATGTCAGTATATTAAAATGAACATTCAGTTACTTTATCATGATTTTCTGTAACTTAATAGGTTCCTTCTGCTTTTCATATAGTAACACTGGAACATGTAGCATCAGCGATGCTAGCAAGCTCATGTTCACGTTTTATTATTCTTGAAGCTTGTGATCATTTATTTTTGTTTAAAATTGCCTGATTTTTTTTTAATTGGCTGTAAATCTCTCCTCGTGGGATGTTTTTTTTTATGTTGTAAGGCCACACTATAACATTTTAATTTGACAACACTGTTGTTTTGTCTTGTTTATAGTTACCCGAATAATGAGTTTCCTTTCTGTGTACTTGAAGAAAAATATTGCTCATTTCATGATGCAAACAACTACATTTTCCTTGTTAGTAAGAGCAACATTGTACACTTGGAGCTCAATCAAAGAACATACATTTTCTTGTATGTATTTCAGTTAAAGATGCTAACTGCAGTATCGCATCTTTTACTGTTTAGCTGGAGTTTCATTAGTTGCCCATGCTTTGACTAAGGCTCTATCTAGCATTACTAGCACAAAACTTGCATGATTCTATAATGGTGTTAATTATACAGTGACTCTGCTCTGAAAGTGCAAACTGTTCTTGCCCTTCCAAAGCCTTTGTATATGTCTCTGTTTACATTTTGTGATATGCCTGGTATTATCATATGTGTTTTTGTATTGTTTCTACCTACTGCAGCCTTAGAAAGAAGTTGTTGTCAAGTCATTAATATTCCAGTTTGGGGGACACCTGATCCACTCCAGACTTATTTTAATTTCTACACAACTAAATAATATGATGAAAGATGGAAAATAGAGCTCAGTGGTAACTGCTGTAGCTGTAGTTTCATTGAAGAAATATTTTTGTAAATTGTCATTTAGAAGTATCTTTGTCATTCTTTTACCCGTTGCATAATATCATCCATTTTAAAGTTAAAGGCAGAAATCAGGTTCTGAGCAAGAAGTGCTTTTCCTTCTTGCCTGAGTAAACTGTTGACTGCAGTGAATAGGAAGAACTAAATAAAGGTGACAGTCGTGTAAATTAAGCTCTCTTTTTGAAATCCCTGGTGAGAAAAGGGTAAACATGTTAAACAGAGCTTTTCTGTATTGCACAGTACACACGGTAGACCAGAAAAACTCATGACATCCAGTCAGAGAGTTAATATTTACTCAGAAGCAGTTGATGAAATGCAGTCTGTTTCTGTAGGATGTTTGAATCTAGGGACTACTGATGTGACATGCGTTAATTTCAAATTTAAATCAGAATGAACAATAGTATGCATTTTTATAATTACTATTTGTAATGTTGTTCAGGGAGTTAAGTAGCAAATAAGGATGTGCTTCAAAAGCAGTAAGTTTTTTTTTAATTGCTGGAAGAACTGACTCTTACCAGTCAGCATTTGTGTTTCCTGAAGGATTATATCCTGCAGAAGCATTTCAGCATAAGAGCATCAATTTATTTGCAGAAGCTGAACCAGCCACCACCTGCCAGTTGTTGATAAAGATGCATAATGCCTACTTTTTTTCCTTCTTATACCTGGAGGCAAACTGGGAAACGTAGGCCTTTTATCATTTCTACATGGGCTGTTTCCCAGTTAATATAAACAAATTATAGAAAACAATTCTTTCTTCATTTTTCTAAAACAATTGATTGATTGTATTTTTTTATTCTTGTGTAACAATATTTAAGAAAAAGAAAGGAAAATAGGATATTAAAAGGTCTGCTGCCTCCTCTCTAACATCTGTGTAGAAAACAAAGCAGCAGCTTCATGGCCGTTTATCTTGGGTATTAATTATGTGCCTATCTTTTAGCATGCAGGGTTCTGAGATTATGAAGGATGTAATGACCACTGTGGCTTGTTCAAAAGTGCTCATTATTAATATAGATTAAGAAACAAATGCTAGGTTACAAAGTAAGAGCACACTTCAGAAAAGAGCCTGCGATGATAAGAGGAATTGTCTGCTTTATTCCTTCATTGCATGGATTAATAAGTATGTATTAGCTTTTGGATGTGTATATGAAACCCCTACATTATGTCAGGCTTAATACAATGAAGCTACCATTCCTATACTTACAAAAATACTCAAGTCTGTGACTGATTAAAAAAAATGATGCATTTTCTAAAATTCTGTTATGCACGATTGTGTTTATAGATGACTGTCATTTTGATGAGCTAATCTGTTTTAAGGCAGGCTGTTGCGCAACTGCAGTTCTGTGTTTTGTTCAGGGTCATCTAATTTCAGCAGTAATTCTAATGTTAACTTCTGAGAGGCACGGAGTCATAAATTGTTAACATTTCTCACATGAGACTCTCTTTCTCAAGGCTGGACGCTTCTTGTTTTTCAACTTGCTACTGACAACATTTATTTATTTATAAAATTTGTTAACTGGGGTAAAACATTTATCCTATTCGACAAATTTTAGTCTTAGCCCAGAATGTGAACACACATCCAGTGGAAAAAGAGCACACCAAAAACAAAGGTATAGTTAATATGCTGTAGAAAAAACGATTTAGGAAGGCAGTCAACAGACACGACTATGTACAATATTCATATCAGTTAGAGTAGTAACATGTTAGCAGTTAGAGAAGAGATGCTGAAGTAAAATGATTGGCAGCATGTGTCAGAGATTAGCTGGACTAAGGTACGTGATCTGAAGCATAACATTTACAAGGAGCATGTGCTGTGAAATGTTGTTTAAGTTGTGCCCAAAAGGAGGAGGAGTTAGAGAGGTCATTAAGATATGAGGCAAGATCCCTCCAAAGTGTGGCTCCAAGAGTAGAAAGACAGTGGTCAGCGCACTGAAGTCAGGGTTTAGTTGCATGTAAGAGAGACTATGAGATCTAAGGTTATATGACCAGGGCTGTCTAAGTAAGCTAGAAAAAAAGAGAAGGGCAGGAGTTGTCATTCTGAAGCTGGAAATGTTGGGAGCCATGGAATAGATTGCCTTGTTGCTGAACCAGCAGCCAGTTGGCTTTCGCTAGTAGAAGATAGTAGTTTTCGTACTTTGGAGAGAGTGTAAGAAGCAGCAGAGGGAAATGGAGATTGGATGATGGTAGAGTTTTTTTTGGAAGCAGATGCTACAAGAGGTAAGCAGTACTCAGGTTGGGCTAGTAGAATCCCTTTGCCAATTGCATTTCTTGTTGGATGGGAGGGGATAGAGGAAATTTTGTTGGCCCAAAACAGAAGGGAGTTAATCTTTTTCAATATGTTTTCAATATGATAGGTAGAGTTAAGTGAGCGATCAAGCCAGAGTCCAATGTATCTGAAGGGGTTAACCTGCTCAATGACATTATTAAAGTGTTGAAGAATAAGTAAGTAAGTTAGGGTTCTTTTGCCTTTTAGATGAGGTTCCGAAGAGCACAGTTTTAGGTTTTGAGTTTTTGCTTCTGAGCAAGTCAATGAGAGAGAGACAATTGTTGAATGGAGGGAGTTTTGTTGTTGAAGAGTAAGGTAACCCTGTCATTAGCATATAGTAAGATTGGAAGTTGGGGAAGGTCAAGTGTAAGCATAGTTATAGAAATGGAGAAAAGAAGGGGGGGCTGGTAAGGAACTTTGAGGGATTCATACGTTAGTACTGCCCTTGTGGGCCATTTTTAGCCAAGCCAATTACCCCATATGAGAATCAAACCCTGCACTTTCTGTCTCCAAGGTAAGCACCTTAGCCATTATGCTAGTTTCCCACCCCTTATAAGTAAGGGAGTGGTGGATGACGTACTGTTAAAAGTTACTTTGAAATGTTGATTGGAAAGGTAATTTTGGAAGCGGGGAGTAGTGTCATGGCTAATCTCACTGTCAGAGATGTGGGTGGTCATGCAGATCAAAGGCTCTGGTAAGGTCTATAAATATGGTTCCAGTTAGGAGGACCTTGTCCATAGCTAAAAAGGTTTGATCAGTAAAGGTCTAAAGTGCAGCAGAAGTGCTGTGGCTAGATTAAAAAAACATGTTGCTTGTAAGTGAGAAGGCACTATTGACTTATGTAATTTGAGAGTCTATTATAGACCATTTTTTTCTAGGATTTTTCCAAGGTTTAGAAAGATGGATATTAGGCAGTAATCATTGGGTAGCTTGGGTTTGGATTTTTTAGGAAGAAGTATAATTTATGCTGTTTTCCGCATATTGGGCATAACGTTTTGAGTTAAGCAAAGGCTGTAGACATGTAGCAGAGGAGTAACAATGTACTCCCTACATTGGAATATGAACTGGGGGAGAGGTATGCCCCTGCAGTGAGTCAAGTTTTACGTTTTCAAGGAGAGGTGCAATATCTTTGGTTACAGTCTTTTTAAAGTAGAAGAGCAGAGCATAAGGGGGAGATGAGGGATCAAAGTATCTGAGCTGATGAAGGGAATGGTGGAGAACTGAGTAAAAGTCTGAGGATGAGTGAGAAGAACAGGAAGCGTGAGCTTTGGAAGGAGCTTCATCACCTGTAAACTGATTAACCTCTTCCCAGAACTGTTTAGGGTAGTGAAAAAAGTTTGACTGATCTGTTCTCATATGATGGCTCATTTGATGCCCAATTGCTTGTTTGGGCATGTTTCTGAGGAGGGTGTAGTGTTGTCTGGTAGAAGCAGATGGGTCAGACTTCCAGGTGCCATGCATTGTCTCTAAGAGATAGGAGGGGTTTGAGTTCATATGTGAGTCAGGTGTTTTTCTTGAGCTTGTAAAATCTTGTGACTATAGGGAAGAATGAACCTTGTAGATTACAGAGAAGTTGGGTGAAGAGCTGGGCAGCATTGTTAGGGCGTGAGGAAGAGATACAGGGTCATATTTCAGAGGGAATACATATGTTTTTAGATTGGTAATGTTTACTTGCCATTTATTTTGGAATGTAATGAGTTTTGGAGTTGAGTTTTGCAATCAAGGTGCACATTGAAACTTATAGGACAGTGATCACTTAGGTGAGGTGCTGGATAGAGATTTGGAAATAAATGAGGTGTTGTCAGTGATTATTAGATCAAGCAGTGAGTGACATGATGAAGAAAGATTGTATCTGGTGGATTAAATATATTGTGTTCAAGGAAGCAGTTTTGTGAGGGGCCAAGTAGATTGAGGTTAAAGTCTACGAGGCGTATAAGGTTTTTCATGCTCCAAATAGAGGAGATGAAGTCCCTGAGTAAGTTATTACACTTTCATAATGAAGGAGGAGGGGGAAGACAGGCAATGGGTAGAGGAATTGCTGAGCTAAAAGGAGAGTGGATGTGTGTTACTAACTAATTTGGAAGGGAAATCTGATGAGGCATCACTTTGAGCAAGGAGTTGTATGCTGATGCCTGATTATTAAAGAAGGAGAGTGCCTTCTCCTTGCCTTAGTCCCGGCCTGATTCAAATCAAGTAATCATAGCCTGGGAATAAGTGGTGTGTGGAGGGATCTAGGGGCTTAAACCAGGACTCTGCAATAGCAATGATTTGGGGATTTTGAATAGTGATGAGTGCTTAGTTGGTCTAGTTTATTTTGAATGCTTTGTGCATTAATAAGGAAGCAGAACAATGTGTTTGGGCCGGGATTTGACTCAATATCACTACATAAGAGTAAGAGAAGAAGTGTGATGTGAACTTTATGAGGGGTTTGGGAAGTTTTAGGGGGCATTTAATGCTAGATGGATGCTGGATACAGTGACAGAAATGTTTATGTATTGAATGGAATGAGGGTTCTTTATGATAGTAGTGGAAGTGAGGTATGTTGCGGGGGTTGTATTAGTACTGATCACCAGAGTGAAGAGGAAGATGAGAGTATAATGACATTAGGGTAAATGATGCAGAAATTATTTAGTTTGAGGTGAAGACATTTGAGAGTAGTGAGTGCTTGGATGAGATGAGCTGTAATTGGAAAAAGCAGAACATGAGGAAAGACATTTTATTTGACATTCAGTATGTGTTCCTGTTATGGAGGATGAAAGTAGGATACGGGTCTTTCAGTGGGAAGAGGAGACTGAATAAATTAAGGAGTCTGGGAGTGGCTGGGGAATTGGGGGAGGGAGGGGAGCAAAGTGGGCAGAGTGTGATTCTATCAGTTTGAGCAAGCTCAGAAGACTCACTGCTCTTCAGTTACCAGCTCTGCTGCAGACAGGTAAACAAGATTAATATAGCAAAAACAGACCGCAATCAATGTGTGTTAGAGTGCATAACTACTTAACTTTTAGAAACAATAATTATAATAAAATGTCAAGCAGTGCACGGTAAAATGGGTAAAAAGTAACTGCAATGGTAAGAAAGCAATTCCCTCAGTCCCACAAAACATAAAAAGATGCTTTTGACTATCAACATTTTAGGTAAGTTTCTGTAAAATAATATAAACGTAGGCTTTGTTGTGTTTTTTTTTCTTTAAATAGGGAAGTATTTCTATGCTTGAAGGAAGCTTGTTAATGAAGAAGAGAAATGGGGGTACATGCCTTGTTAAAAAGGTTGTAGCAGAGCTAAACATACTTCAGGCAAGTTGCAGATCAGATCTTAGCCCTTAAAGAAGTAGATGGCAGCAGATGCTTCACTGAGTGGAAGCACAGAGATGCAGGAGAGATGGGGTGCAGAATTATTTTTCTCAGCAAGTTTACACAGAACAGACAGAAGTATGTAACCTCTGAAGTGCTGGCTGTGGTAATCAGTAAAGTGGTGCTGTTAACTGTTGTTGATACTGCTGTCACATGTCTCATGTATTCTTATAAGACACTGAGGCACGGAACGCGTTCAAGTTGTTTTTTGTACATAAACACATTAGGAGCTGTAAGTGGAACATATACGTCAAACTTCATATGTTTACTGACTGACTTATTACTTCGAACACACTCATATCTCCATTCAAGCTTGCACTCGCACTGAATGACTATACAAAATGGCACTGATCTCGGACATGCTGAGTAACTTATATGCACATGCCGTCTGACTACAGTGGCTGACTAGCTACAATATACACACTGATCTACAGCTGCTATGCATTCTTCTTAGTTTTAATCCTCAGTTATTTCCATTAAGGATGTTTGTATGGAAAATTCAAGATTTGGTTTATGATTATTTTATAGATTTTTTTATTAATTCTATAAAAAAGAAATTTAAATGACACTATATAGGGCATTTATTTTGGTGTTTAAATAATAATACTACAATATATAGTTACAGTCCTTTATATTTATAAACTTCACTTTTAGTTTCATATTTCATCTGTCAAATACACATGAAAACAATAAATTGTATCATATATTTGCAATGGCTATCTAATATTCATAAATATGCAGTTCAGAAAGAACTTTTCTTAGCATTGTTCCTATATGTAAGAAATGTTCCCTGACCATCAGTGGGCCACTTGCCAAGTAGCTTAAGCTGTCTGTAATAGACTGCCTAGTAATTAATGCACCTAGTAATAGATTACCAGTATCTTCACCTTACTCTGAAGGTGAGATTTCACACAACTGTTTATTTGGGCAGGATGGTTTGCATTTCATTGACACTGAGCCTCAAAATGATTTTTTATATTCTGCCTGCAGCAGACATTCAGAACTCTTTCTGAATTGCTGATTTTGAAACATATTAATTTGTTTCTGATACCTTTTTTATGACATATTTAGGTATTTATGCCTTTCTTGGAATAAGTAAGTACCTTGCTTAGGGCTATGTATGAATCAACAAGTTTTCAGATCAAGATCCCATGCATGTCCATCAAAGGGCTTAAATACGATATTCCTAAGGGTAGACATTGGAATGGATGGAGAGGCTATCATAACTACATTTTAGGACTGTCACTGGACTGCAGACTCACTTTAAATACTACACAGCTCCAGCAGTTTGAGTAGGAGAAGTTCGCACCAGCTGCAGAAAAATACAAGGTTCCAGCTCTTGTAAAAATTGGTTATTTTAAACATTGCTTAGGTACTTTGTCTCTTCCAGATTCTTTGTCTAACTACCGTCTACAAACTTTATCTTAGAGCTGGCATATCACTGCAGCAGTTTAGAGCAACATTACTGTATTGCTTTGACTGTACAGGTCACACAACATGGACAAACTGTGGAAGTTCATAAGGAATGTTCATACTGCCTCCCCCATGCTAACTTTTTCTTATGATGTTTGTAAAAAGATATCTTATACTACCTGCTGAAGAAGGCATTAAGAAGTCTATTCTTATCAGAAGTAATGCAGCATTTTACTACCCTGTCTCCCTTATCCCTAAGACATATACTTTCAAATCATGATATTTTAAATCCTTTTTTGTTAACTAAGTCCTTTAAACTGTTAGCATTTGTGGACGTGTATAGTACTTTACTATAGATATCTCTTTTTCCAGTATATTGTAACAGTATCTGAATAGTAAAATTTGCTATTACTGATACATCAGTAATTCTGAACTATTACTATTCATCAGTGGTACATGTTGTACCACTGATGAAAGCTACAAGCTGAAACCGGTCTGGTTTTTAGAATAAATCTTCACGCTCCCAAGGTGCTGGCCCATTTTTTTTTATGTTTGTTATAGTTTGTCTGGCCCTTGCACCTACCATACTTGCTAGCCTGCCTCTTTTTGAATTCTGAACTATTACCATGTTCTTATCAGCTTTCAAAGTATAGTCAACTTGTAGTTAAGTCTTAAAACTCTGTCACCTTACCTGCTGCCACACCAAGACCCAAACCAGAAAATGTTCATCTTCTGCCATTCCCTTATATTAAATTCATGTTCTAGATGAATATGTTATTTGATGATCTACAGTGTCTTTACATAAGCTGTTGCACAACTGCAGTTTTATGTCCTCCAGCAATTTCCATAGCTCAACAAACAAGTCTCATGTTTGATGCCTGGAATATCAGAAGTCTGTGGGTTCTATCCCCACACCAGGTGCTTTGGATTCATATTTCTGAACTTGCTCAGTAGTACAGCAATAGGGAACGCTGCTATTTTGTGGAGCCATCCTTCAGATGTGATGTTAAACTGAGGTCATATCCAAGTGAGGTGGCAGTAGTTAGTGGAAATCATAAGGTCAATATTCTTCAAGTAGTCATAACTACTAGACTTTGGTAGTTGAGAATGTGACACTCTAACTCTTTCCCTTACACTTAATGTTCTCAACTCTGACTTCCTCTCCACATTTCTTTTGCTATTAATTGAGCTCAGCTGTAGAAACAAAGGCAAATATCTCTTCATTTTTGGAGGTTTGCTGCTTTATATTGTGTGAGTAGCATTTGCCTTTCATTTCCAACATATTCAGTTCTGGCCAAGCCTTTCTATTGACCTTTCTAGCAAGTTCTTATTCTCCTTTACCTACACGTTAGCCTATACAGTGTCTTATCAGTTAATCCCTTGTAGTGCCTTGGTATTTACTTTCTGTGTTCATTGTATGCTTTCAGACACTCTTACTGTGCTTGGTTTTGCTTATTCTTTATGTATCACAACATCATTTTGTCTTTTACCATTTAGTGTATTTAGTCAGTGGCACTGTTACAGTTTTTTTTTTTTTGCCTAGTGTGCCTTGCTCTACTGTAGGACTTTTTGCATTACATGCTCATAGTAGTAGTATTAGTATTATTATTATTATTATTAGTAGTAGTAGTAGTAGTAGTAGTAGTAGTATTATTATTCACTACATTTTTTCAGTCATAGTTTTCAAAGGTTTCAGAAAATGTAACCACACAATTCCTCCCTAAGATGGGTACATTATATATGCTGCCTGTCTTGAGATGGAACACCCCCAGCATAATTGAAATCTCTATGATATTTGTCAGGTTCTTGACTAAAGAACTTTGAGGAAAATAAAAAATAGACTAATACTTATGTCTTGTTACTAATGAAACAATGTTAAGTGGACTTCTACCTCTGTGGCCTCTGATAAGTTACCCCATACATATTAAGGACAGATTCAGGGTCCTTGGTGTCATATAGGCCAACAAGAATAGACAAAAGACAAAGTACAGAACTCTGTGCTGCAGGGAAGATGCAGAAAAATCTTCTTCCTCAAAAGACTCTTCCCAAATGCCCCCCCCCCCCGAAAATCTGCCTGCTGTTACTCAGGTTGCTTTTTCTGCAGGTGTTCCCATGCTTGCAGTTGTAGCTGTAGTGTCTTTTTCATAAATACTCTTAATGCAGAGCAGTATTTTGTTATTATCAGAGGTTTAACTCAGTTGATATTTACTCTACTAGCTACCAGGTCTTTCCTCTCTTTTTATAGTCACTCGGTTTCCTTGGATTTGATTTGTGCAAAGATGATGAGGGTTCATTTCATGGTGTAACAAGAGTTTGGTCTCATTCCTTCCCCCTCAAGTTTCCTGGTGAATAGAGGATCTTCTGCTTTGCCCTCTTTTCCCAAAGACTCTTTATTTTGTACTGTATTGCCGCTGATGTCAATGAGACTATTCAGCGCCCTGCAGGTGTCTGAAGTAACGGAGGCAAATGTGTTGAAATCAGTGTTTGTTTCAGTTTTGGGACAACAGCCCTTTACTTTGATACTTTCCACATTGATTGTCATTGATGTCTGTGGTATCATTACCAATATACAGTAAGCATGGAGCACCTTTGAGGCCTCAAGAGTTGGGGCTTGGCCTGCGAAACTGATAATGGCACCCATTCTCTCTCTCTACCACTGTGAGTCTCCAATGCTTTCAACATTTGTGTCTTTGGGTTTGAGATCCTCAGAACCAGGTTTGAGCCCAGTGGGGTTTTGGTGCCTCTACCAGGGGTACATCAGTTGATGCCAGACTTGATGCTGCAATTTTAAGTCCAAAATCTATGTCAGTAGATGTTGACCTTTGGGGGTCAGAGTCAATGCCCTCAGTCCCAAGTAACTTTCACATCAGTTTCCATATTGACATTACAGACTCCTCTTCATGTGCTGTCCCCAACTATTTTGGTCTCAGGCAAAAATCTCCCATCTACTCCTTCAACTACCCAGTCTTCTCAGCAGCTGGAAAGAGGATCTGTCAGCCTCTGGCAGAGTCTTCCCCTCAGTGTCTGGGATAAGCCCAACTTCTTCCTCCTTTTTGATCCACAACCCCAAAGGAGAGAACAGAAGTGCACAAGTAAGAGGTAACACATACATTTCCCATTGTAGTCTCACACACCAGACAGAGATAACAGAGATTCCCACCATCCACCTAAGATGTTCCCTAGTTTGGGGAAATATAGGGAATGATGAGGGAGAAGGGAAAATGGGCCACAGACTCCATGGCATAGACTCCATGGCATATCCAAAAGGAGTCTAAATAATATATTTTCTCTCTCTCTCTCTGCCAGTGTCTGCCTGGGTGGTTCCCCTTGTAGATTGCATGGTAGTTGTTATCAGCTCAGCTCCATGGCATCATTCCCAAGGAGGCCAGATAAGATCTTCCAGTCTCCCAAAGGCTGGAAATTTTGGGTTCAGACCTCTGTGAGTGACTTTGTAGTTACTATGCCAGCCCTCACATAAGCTTCTATTCTATAGAGCCTTGCTGTGTGCTCCTCTTATAAGGAATGCAGAGTGACAGATTTAGGAAGTGGGTTTATCCATCTTTCACCATTGCAAGAAGGCCCTAACTATTTTACTACATGTCGAAATGCTATTAAGAACTTGTTGATGAAATGTCCGGGCCACTGGAAAAGGTGTTAATAAAGCTGCCTGCCATCCTGCTTGGCTGCTTTTGAGTTTCTATGCTGAGCATATTAAGGTACGATTCTTCAGTGCCCCCTTCCCTGATGGCTCCCGGCCTGTTTAGCTAAAAGATTAAGATTCATGTTCTAGATTCCTTACAGATTATGTAGGTTCTTGCTCCTATCCATTATTTTCTTAGTGGCCGAACCTTCTATATTTTTGTACTGTTGAACCATGCCATCTTATGGTTGCCGCATTTATTAATTCTATGATCATATAAACCCCAGTACTGACCTGTTGTGTCTCCTTTATCAAGAGTCAACCTTCAGTCCACCTCATGCCTGCCTTACGCTAGCTCCCCTACGCTTACAAGCCCTATACTGCAGTTCATTTACGTGCCAGCATCAAGTTGCCTTTTGTCACTTACCACATATTTCAAATGCCTCCGGCCCTGCCCATATTTCCTGATACTTTATTCATGCTGCAAAACCATAGTCTTTGTTAGTTCCTTTCCCTTTACAGCCATGACTTGAATGTATAGTTTCATATTATGTTTAATTTTTTATCCTTGTACCTAGTCAGTCATTCTTGCTTCAGCATCAACTTGTCCTGAAGCTCATGCAGCTGGCTTAATAGCTTCAGCATCTTTACATGCCTGCCGTGTGCCTCTAAACACCATTAAATGCTTGGAATGAACCTCTGCGTCTGTTATCTATTAGTGAGCAAGAAATGTCTGATGACTTTTGGGTGAGGGTCACTGCCTATCTTGATACATAATGTTTGACCAAACATGTGAGCTCTGCATTCATTTAGATGGGGTAGTATCATTGTATACTACAAGGCTTTGGAATTGGAATATTATGAGGAACGTGATACTGAGTGGCCACTGTACTTCAGGACTCTAATTCAAATGTTCAGCATCAGAAACGAGGAGAGGCACAGCAGTTCATGTTAGCACCTTGATTCCCCAGGGAGATTACTCTTCTTGAACTGGAATAGAACTCTGATAGGGGCTTATTTGGGCAGCCCCGTATCCACTGGGCAGACTTCTGAATCATTATAAGCACTAGGCATATTAATATAATACAGTCATTAAATGCAACCTAGGCTGCTTATTCAGACTGAATCTTTCTACAGCATGTACTTATTCCATAAACTGTTTCAAGCCCACCTGTACTGCCTATTTTATGTAGTACAGACAGTCCGCTATTAGGATATCTCTGTCATGTAATGATTTGCATAGAATAAGTTTTTTATTCGCTCATTCATTGTATGAAAGAAAAGTACTTCTGTGCATCATAGTTATCATGCTGTTTTGAGACATATTTTCTCATTATTATTGGCAAGAATTAAAATAATACCTTATTTTGAACAAGAAAGTTTGCAGCATAAAGTGGTGTATATTGCTAATAGTTCTGAGGTCCAGGATGATGTTTTTGCATTTATAAGATCCTGAGTCAGATGCAGTTTATGCTTAAATTGCAGCTTAAACAGTTAAGTTGCAGGGTTACTGTGTGATTTCCTATAGTCACATTACATTTCATTGCTTTCAAAGAAAAAAAATCTTCATAAGGGAAGGTTTTACCTACTTAACCTGGTGGACTTCTTTGAGAGAGTCACCATGGCTGGGGATAAGGATAAAATGGTGCATACCACCTACCTTGTCCTGGCCAAGGCATTTGATACAATACCCAAGTCGGGTATTCTTGACAAGCTACCAGAACTAGGTATAAATCCCTGCATAACTTGCTAGATTTCCAGCTGGCTCACAAATAGGACCTGAGACGTCGAGATTAGAGTGAGACCACCTCCACCAAAAGATCGGTCACCAGGGGAGTACACCAGGTCTCTGTGTTTGGCCTGCACCTGTTTGGCATCTACACTTCTTAGAAGTCAAGGCTAAAGTCAAATGCCCCTGGCTCACTAAGTTCACAGATGACTGTAAATTAGGAGCTATCATAAATTTCCCCCATTACACCAACATTCTCCAAATGATTGGTGCAAAAGCCATGGATTAAAACTCAGTGCAAAAAAAAAGCATTGTAGTGTGATTTGGGAATGCATTCATCCATGCCAATTATATTATCAACAACCTTAAGGCTTGACCTGATAGTTGGAGATCTGGGAACATACGTAGACAGTTATCTAGTATTCAACTAACAGACAGCCAAGATAGCAAGAAAATCATTCTATGGTGCCCAATTCATAAGCAAAGTTATAGCATCTAGATCCAAGGAAATAATACTACTAATCTAGTCAGCCCTTATCAAACCCATCATTAAGTACAATGCCCCCTTTTGCATGTACCTAGTTGGGCACTTCCAACAGTTGAAACACCCTCAAAGGTTCCTCACTAGCAAAATCCAGGGTAAGAATACTCTGTCTACACAGATCGCCTTAAGGTCCTATCTCTGTACTCAGTTTTCTACTAGTTACTGAGAAGCGGTCGAGCATATAAGGTGTCCTCGGATTCATCTCTATGGATCTGTTGCTTATCTGCAAAACAAGCATCACCAGACAAAGTAGATCCATGGATCTGCATTTTATGGATCTGCATTTTATCTGCAACGTAAAAAGAACTTGCTGGAGGGACTATGTGTCTCAAAAGATCCCTGCACTATGGAATAAACTCCCCATCTGTGTGAAGCAGAGTTCATCCCTGACTCTGTTCAAAAGAAACATTGATCATTAGATGGGAAATTGCAAATTCACCCCCAGTCTACCCCCACGGTGGACAGAGGTTGACAGTAAGCAAGTAAAGTAATCCCCAACTGACATACCCTCTCAAACACATAACACTAGTTACCCCCATACTAACATACCCAACCATATAGACATTAAAGGAACTCTGGGACAAAACTGGGTTGGGTTGCACGCCTAGGCTTGCAAAGACCCTGGTGGTCATCAAGCTAAATGCCAAAAAATGCATCCCGTTTGGGAAAAAGAAAACACCCACAAATTACCACATAGGTGGCAGCCCCCTTAATACAGAAGAGGTAATAAGAGATCTGGGGACCTAGGTAGATAGTAATCTTTCCTTTGACAATCATATTGCCAAAGTAGTTAGGAAATCCTTCTATGTGGCCCATCTAATTACTAAAGGGTTCGCATCTGGAAATAAAGAGGTTATAGTGCCCCTCTACTCGTCACTCATCAGACCCATCATAGAGTACAATTCACCTTTTGGGATGTATCTCACAAGACACTTCCAACAGTTGGAGAGACCACAAAAGTACCTCACCAAAAGGCTTACTGGCCTCAAATATATGCCCTATGCAGCCTGACTGAAAAATCTCTGGCTGTACTTAGTGGCATATCACTTACTCAGAGGTGATCTCTGCCTGACTTACAAAGCCACGTCCAACTCAGAATTGATGGACATGCTCCACCTAAAGAAATCCAAGTCACTGCGAGCCACACGCTCTAGTGAGCTAAACCTCACCACAGCAATAAATAGAACATGCTGGAGGGATAGATTCCTGTCACAGAGACTCCCCATGCTTTGGAACAAAATTCTAAACTACATTAGGCAGAGCCCCTCACTAACACTCTTCAAGAGAAACCTTGACGAGTGGATGGGTTACAGAAAATACACCCCTGGGATCACTTCATTGGCTCTGCTTGACAGAGGATCAGTTAATTAATCAATGGGGTGGTGAAAGCCGACACACTCTGGCTAGGCTTATAAATGCCCTCAGGCAGATAGCCTAGTACCTACCTATGAACGTGTACTTAAAGTGGCTGATTTTATCAAGCTCTGTAAAATATACAGATGCATGTTTGTTAGTATGCTGGCTATGTGGTAATTCAGGAGTGCAGTTTCTTTTTGTTTCTGGTTTTGAGGAAAAATTACATAGGTGAAAGTTAGCATCAAAACTGCATTCTTTCTGAAGCATTTTGATGTGCCATATTTCAAGAAATCTCCACTGGTTGCCATCAGTGATGTGATTTGATTCCAGAAATGAAAATGCAGTCAAGTTACACGTGGAAACCTATTTATGTTTTTGCAACTTTAGGCATGCATTTGTAGGGAATGGAAGTTTATCTACTTTCAGAGACCTTTCATTTGAATTTTTAACAAATGTAAGCTGATGCCTAACCATCTGCTTGAAAAATCATTGTAATATGACATACTGTCCTTTTAAAATGGTGTAGTGGAGTAAAGCTTTGCTTTAGGAGGAAGTCTGAGCATTTTGGGTTTGTGTGTTGGGAGGTGAAAACAAAGTAGTAGGCTATGTAAGTCCTTGGCTCTGCAGAGGTTTTAGCAGCCCACGTTGGTCTGTGTTGCACTTCATTTTTTAGCTTGCATAAATCTAAGTGCACCAAAGTTTACAGACATATCATATCTTAACAGTCAGAAAGTATTTTGGTATTCCATGATGGTGGTCGTCCTGTGAACACCCTATCGATGGAGCTCCTATCTAAAATCAGCTAAATGAGAACTTAACTGCATACTCTGCAACTAAAATACATATTCTTCATAATATCTTTGCAACTCTCATCTGTGAGCAAGAACAGAAAGAATAATGTCTTCCTGGGATATAGTATATAAAAGAAAAATAATCCCTTTGTTCCCAAGGGATACCTCACCTCTTGTACTCTCCAGGACTCTAACCAGCATTACCTTAAGCCTTAATATGTTGCCATGCCCAACAAATACTGAAATGTCTAAAGAAATAGACAATATAGAAATACAAACAAATAAAACCAAACTGTCAGCATTGGCTTCTCCGGAGAAAGATGTGATATCTAAGAGGCTAAGGCCAAATAAACAACAAGACTCAACTAATATTAGCGCAAAACAGAAGTCCGACTCAAGCATACAAATGGACAAACTCAAAGAAGCCCTTTTACCACTTCAGTGGGCAGTTCAAGGGTTTTCCGAACAGTTATCAAACTTTGGCACCAAAATTAATCAAATTGTGGAGCACATAGACACCATAGAAGGGAAAACAAACTCCAATGAACACCAAATAGATTTGCTTAAAGAGGAATTAAAAGCAAAAAACTCTGTCTTGACAGACATTCAACAGAAAATTACCGACTTGGAAGCAAGTAGTAGACGCAATAATATCTTGATCAGAGGGGTTCCTGAGTCCATTGAACACAACCAGCTATCAAAAGTTGTCCTAATGATTTTTGAACAAGTACTCCAAGCTGAAGCGAGCACAACTAACATAACTATAGAAAGAGCATATTGCACCCTTTACAAGCGTCCCAACTCCGATACACAAAGGCAAATTTATGTTAAATTATTAAACTTCCAAGATATTCAGAAAATACTGTCAGAGGCAAAAAAGCACAAACAAATTATATGGAAGGGTAACAGAATTGCTCTCACACAAGACCTGCCAATGGCCATCAAAGAAAGGCACCAAAAACTTGCACCATACTGTGCTGAGTTAATTAAGTGCAAAATAAAATTTCAAATGCATTATCCCAACACTCTGATATTCACCAACAATGAGGTCAAATTTATGGCTGAGTCGCCTAAAGAAGCAAAAACCATCTTTATTAAATGTTTTGGTAGTGCACTGGAGGCATAATAGCTCAACTAAGAAATAAGATAAGTCGAGAGAATAGCGTTTACCTAGCCCTTCCTTTCTACACTTTCTTTTTTTTTTTTTGTTCTGTCGAAATCCTGCCTTGAAAAATGTAGTAAGTCAGTTATACATACTTTAATCGACAGAGTGGAAATAAGGTAACCAGAAATTACCCAGACACAGGAAATGGGCTTGCTGGAACATTCCTGTCAGTATCTGTTTAGTAGTAGGTGCCAATTATTGTAACAACGTCTGATATTAAAGCAATGTCTTACTCTGGTTTATATGACTACCTGAAAAAATCATCGTAGACATTTTTGAAAGCCGCTAAATAGAGCCAGCCAGAAGACTTCAGTGTAACACATTACCTGTTATGCTTAGTGTAAGATGCAATGGCCAAGCAGAAAAAAACTAAGACTGTAGTGGTGTCATTGGATACACGAGAAGTTGGATTAGTTTTTTGCAATATACAAATGACCTAGTCCTAGGCAAACTCCGGCTTAAGTCTCAATGAAATAAGATCTTCCCAGTTAACAGCATCTTTTGGGACCGTAGTTCTGGCATTGTAGTTGAGGTGAAAGAAGGCGCTTCAGAATGGATGTGATCGCTTGTTTGACAGAACTGTAATACAAACAGTCTAAGCAAATAACAAATGAAGCCGCCTAACATTATTAAGCCGTATATTCAAAGATAAGGCTAAAGGAAACAATTTATTACATGCTGATCGTTACTTTAATAGATGCTGACTTGCAGCCGAGGTTCTGTGTAAATAAGAGGTTGCAGCCTTTTGAAAATAATGATATGATAGTCATTTCTTCATATTGAGCTTTAAATGTACCTTAGCTGTGAACCCCTTCTTTTTATTTCCCAGTTTACCTCTAGATGTCTGGTTATACAGTATCCTACTGATGTTATGTGGAATAGGAATCTTTAAACAAATGGTAGTTAGTACTTTCTGTTATGAAACTTAGATTATAACATGTCAGCCATTTTAAGCTGTTCATTAAGATATCTTAAGTCCTGTCCTTTTTGTATTTCTTTTTTGTACTAGGCAGCAGGATTCTAACAAATCGCGCTCAATATATTCAATATGTATATGTTACTCTGGCTTATAAAGCTACTTGTAATATCTTATATAAGGAAACCTATATCTTGTAATACCAACTATATACACGGTTTCAGTTATGCTTCAAAACAGGAGTGAAGTGGAGTTATAAATAGGGTTTAGGATAACTGATTTAGGAATGGTTATTGTTTTGTACATATGTTTTAACTTTGTTAGGGAGTTAGTGAGTTTCGGTAATATTGCATTTGTCATGTTCTTTACAGGTAAACTGTATGTGGTAATAACTTTTGCAGTCAACGTGCATTGTCATGCCCTTTTGACTGAGTGGGGGAGGTGGCTAGGCACGGGTATGTTATCTAAGGGGCGGGGTGCTACACTAAGAATATCTCCTATGGTCTCTTTATACTTTATCGAAATTGGGAGAGCATTTTCAGAAATTAGTTACTTTAAAACAATTATGCAAATTCTTAACCTAAACAATATGATAGACATGGAGTTATGGTATTGTGGACTGCAGACTCATGGAACGTGATGGGATTACAAGACAAAAATAAGAGAAATCTATTGATGCACCTAATATTCAAATCAGAGGCGACTGTTTTCTTTATTCAAGAGACGCACATGCTTAAAGATGAGTGGAAAGGAATACTTAACAGATAATGGGTAAAAACAGTAATAGTGGCTGGGGATAGCTCTAATTATAAAGAGGTAGCCATAATATTCAAGAAAACTTTTCACCATACAATCTCAGAATTTAACTCAGATACAAGAGGTACATGGTGCGATTTTATAGCTCCCAACTCGACAAATGCAAAACCATCATTGTTTCTTAATATTTATGGCCCATGCACAAGGCAACAAGACTTTATATTGGAAATATGCAACATATTACTTAAATTCCCGGATTTTATATATATATATATATATATATATATATATATATATATATATATATATATATATATATATATATATATATAGATAGATAGATATATATAGTGGGTGGAGGCTGGAATGCAGTGATAGATCCTAGCCTGGACCAAACAAGTAGCCCCTTTCTCAAAATTTGCAAGCTTCTGTTACTCTGAATGAACTCATGGGGGACTTATGCCTGATAGATCCGATCTCATTTGATGTAGGCCAAGGGGAAAAAAAATATCTATACATACTACCCTAAGTGCCCCAATACCTGGTCAAGAATTGATTTCTTTCTCATTTCTGAAGTATTAATAAAGGGGGAGATTAAATACCTTTCTGAACCCAGGTCGATATCTGATCACTCGAAAATCAGTTTAAGAATAAACCTAACCAAACATTGCCTACAGAATAGTCCGTTTAGAGGCCAGTGGACACTAAATAATTATCTACTTTCCAAATCAGAAGTGATACATGAGGCATCAGAGCTTATGGCAGATCTCGAAAACAATATTGACATCACAAATATCCCATATGATGTTCAATGGGCCGCATTTAAGGCTAAACTAAGGGGAGTCCTCATTCAAAAGGCAGTTTACTTTACGAGAGTAACTAAGGAGAAAGAAAATAATTTGGTTGCTGAGCTCGAAAAGCTCGAAAATATTCAACTAGCTAAGCCAAATTCTGACACTGAGAAAGTAATACTCAACACACGAAGACAGCTTCTCGAACTATACCAGTACAACTATTCTATATACGAACTAAGAAGCATAGCTAAATATTCAGAATGGGTACAACTCCCTTCTAAAGTCTTAGCGAGAATAATCAATAATAGACAGGAATCAACTAGGATATCACTTCTTAACTATCAGGACAAAATTTACAAAACTGATATACAAATATTGGAAGTATTTCATCAGATATATTCAGAACTCTATAGTTTAGACTCCCAACAACCCCCAATAGGTGAAATCGAAGGCTTTTTTAAGAGAATTACATTTCCCAAATTAACAAAGATTCAGATAGAACTTCTTAATGCTCCTCTCAGTAAACAAGAAATTATAGACGCTATAGCAAAATTAAAACTAGGAAAGGCACCTGGACCAGATGGATATACTTCTGACTTCTATAAAACATTTAAGCATAATCTGTCCCATTCTTTTGAAGGTCTATAACTACATTAAACTAAATGGTATAACTTATCTTTACTTAAATAGCTCCAAAACAATTCTTCTACCAAAAAATAGCTTAGACAAGGCCAACCCACACAATTATAGACCGATATCACTAATGAACATAGATATTAAAATCTTATCTTTAATTTTAGCAAGTAGACTTAAAATAGTGATGCCATATATAATATCCCCAGAGCAAGCTGGTTTCATGTCAAATAGACAAACGTGATAACACCTTAACATTGGATGCTATGATACATCTTTTTAAAAACGATAAAGTACTGAGGCATAGCCTAACCCTGGATGCCCGCAAAGCGCTTGATAGCGTCAGTTGGAATTTCCTATTTAGTGCCATGGGTCAATTCAACATCCCTGAAACATTCATAAATCTAATTAAAACCTCCTATAACAAGCCAAATACTTATATATATATATATATATATATATATATATATATATATATATATATCAACAAGTTAACATCAACGCCTATCAAGATTTTGAATGGAACTAGACAGGGTTGTCTCCTATCCCTTCATCTTTTCAACCTCTATATAGAACCCCTTTTCTTATATATTTCCCAAGCCACATTCCACTCCATTCCAAAAGTCTTGAACACCAAATTAGTTTTTTCTGCATTTGCAGATAATCTAAATATTTACTTTGAACATCCATACTTAGATCTAAAGAAATTAACAAGTACAATTGAAAAATTTTCAGTATTATCCAATTATAAAGTCAGCCTGAATAAATCTCACATCTTCCCCATCAATCCGCGCTACCATAAGGAATTTTAATTTATAGAAGTACCCTTAAAAATACAATACTCTTTCAAATATCTAGGGATCTATTATGAACATAACTATACCTCCATGTTTCAAAATAACCTCAGGAAAATATGGATAAATATTCTGCAAGATACACACAGATGGCAACAGCTAAAACTGCCTTTGCTATCGAAAGCAGCAATCATCAAGATGAACATTCTGCCTAAACTCGTGTATCAACTTAATGTCTCCAATCTAATAATACCAAAATCCTTCTTCCTAACAATACACAAGGAGTTAGCAAAATTCATATGGTCGCCCAAATCGGTCAGGATAAGCGATCAAAAAATAATATTCCCTAAAGAAAGAGGAGGCCTGAGTCTCCCAGACTTTCAACTCTACTACCAGATCATCTGTGCAAATAGAGTTATCCAAATATCAAAGTCTACTCAGTTGAAAGATACATGGTCTCCTCACTGGGTAAGATTATGGCACGTGCATGTAGTCAGTAATAATCTAAATACAAAAGCCCTTCCCTTCCTAACTGAAACTAGTCTAAAAAATTCTAAAATAAACAACATTCTGAAACAAAGAGTTAAGACTTTTCGGGCCTTAATTAATTCCCTTGATTTAGACAAAACCCTTTCCCGCCTCCAGCCTGTACACTTGAATCCCAACATAAGAATTAATAATCATATGCTCAACTTATTGGAATACCCCTTAATTAAAGAATACATATTATGGGATGTCCAAAAACATAAAGGAAAGTTGATACAGGAAATGAGAAGGGAACTTAAGTTAGGACTTAAATATACTATTATTTTGCGCCAGATTAGGGAGCTTATACCATCACTAATCACTGATACCCCCTGGCATTGAAAAGGAAATAACTAGGGTTGGAGGTATTCTAGATAGCTTAAGTAGTCAAAGGGTTGGGAGGGTGGCCTAATGGTTAAGGTGTTTGCCTTGCAAACACAAGATGCAGGGTTTGAGTCTCACAGGGGATAATTGGCTAGGCTTATAATGGCTCACAAGGACAGTTAGCTTAGTACTAATTTATGAACCTATGAATATGTTGTCAAATACTTATAAATTAATCATGGCTAGTAGATATCAAGATAAGTTGTTATATTCTAATTACTGGGACCAAAAGGAACCTGGACTTACTTGTGAACAGAAACACAAGGTAATTGTGTCCACCATGAAACTATCCCCATTCAAAAAACTCATTTACACCCAACTAATGGTTAATAACAATTCTTATTTTGCCCCGAAAACTTTAAATAAATTCAACCCAAATGTCTCCACAACATGCCATTGTTGTTCCTTTCCACAGGAAGATCTATTACACATACTTTGGTTCTGTAAGTACTTTCATAAACTTGGTGCTCTCTCAAGATTCATCTTGGCAAAATGGGATAACAGAAATCAACTTTATATTGGGAAATGGCGATACTACATATTACTGATTTGAGATTAACTAGTCTGAGGTTTCATGTACTTATCACTCTGTCTATTAACCAAATGTTATATAACTAAAAATTGGTTGGACTGCACCACAATATCTTGGATTGGGTTTAGGAACTTGGCAACTAAATTCATATCCTCGCACAAACTTTTCTTAGGTAACATAAAGAAACAAATGTATTATCAGAAATTTTGTAATCCCTTATATGACATTATTTTAGAAGATTAGCTTCTGGTCAGACAGCAAATTTAGTTTATGTGGGCTACAGAGTATTTATAGTCCCCTCGTCCTGGCAATTGTTCTGGTAAAGACTCTCCTTCCTTCCAAACTATTCACTAAAGCACAATGGCTACGAATGAGCTCCCTCTGTAAATGGTAGTACCACTGTTGTTTTTGTACATTTGTAAATTTGTATATATGTTTATAGATGTTTGTTAAGAGAGTTTTATAGAGTCTGTGTTTAGAATGGAAATCATTTATGTAATCTATTAAGTACATTGCATATTGGAATAGTTATTCTTTTATACTCTGCTGAAAATAATAAAACACTATTTGAAAAAAAAAAAAAGAAAGTATTTTGGTAAAATATCCCAGTCAACTCATGTATTATACTGTGCTGCTACCAGATTCTATTCCGTGAGTACAGCTTTGTCCGCATTTGCTTATTGTGAAATGTTCCATTTTCCCAGCAAATTCAGCAGCATGCAATATGCAGTTTACATTTATTATGCCACACTTCTCTTATCTTTGTCATATATGAATGTTGGAAAAAAAACTGGCAATTTAACCTCTGGATGAAAATGAGCCGTTTTCTGTTTCAGAGCATAGTTTTTATAATAGGGAGGATCCTGCCAAGTCTTTCTGACTGCTTCCTTCTTAAATGGTAACTTGAGAGGTGGTGGGTGTCAAATGTGGTCTTTTTTGAATTCAGCAGGTTTTACTGTTATACCGTATGGAAAATTCTTGAATAAAACCATGCAGTTTGGAATCAAAAAAGACTTCTGGGCCTAAAGTATCAGTTGTATAGCATGCAGAAATTGTATACCAGTACTGGATTGTCAAACAGCACGGGGAAAGACTTGAAATGGTAAAGATTACACACAAAGGACAATTCATGGCTTCTTTTTAGCACACTTTTATTGTTGTACTTTGTGTCACTGTTACCTGCTGGATTTCATGATATCTTTTGAGAGGTAGTAAAACAGAGTACTAGTAAATGAGAATATAGGTTCTTCATATTCAAACTGAATGTCTACATTGAAAAACTGGGCTTTTGTTTTAGGTGCTTGACTGCAGTATAATGTACTGCTGAGGTTTGTTTCTTAATCTTTGAATGTGCATTAACAGTAAAACAGTGTGGTTAAGTAAAATTTGTTCAAATTAAGTTCTTGGGCAGTCTGTGTGCATAAACTAGGGAGAAAAAACATACAGCAGCATTTGCTACTGCAGTGTCTTCTGTCAGCTATTTGCAAAACATTCCAATGAAAAGTACCAACAAAGCAAATGTAAATTGCATTGATATTGTTTTTGTTTTCATGGGCCTTTCCAGTTGCTGACTAATCCTTGCACATCTGTAGTAGAAGTGATGCAGAACACTGAAGTGAACGGAGCTGCATGAACTAATTTGTTATACCACAACATTCAGAAAATGTATAACTGAATCACTTATGCTGTCTTGCCACTTATTGGCTTATGCAATAACCATGTGGCTATTCCAGCCAGAAGAAACATGACCTTTGCCAGCTGTGTTGTCTTGCAGGAGCAGAAGTCCACCTGCATAATGTAATGTGAACACCAAATGCAGTGCTTATTGGAATGCTGTGTAGTTTATAAGCAGGTGAAATGCGTAGTTTTGTGTAGACCTGCACTATTGCATTGATTAATTCTGTAGTAATGCAGTGAACAAACCAAACAACTATGTCAACATGTGAGTGTTTATGTTTGCAGATGCTATGAAATTACATTTGGTTTCATTTTTTAGTTTTCTTTGTTGTGAGTGAGGATTCAGACAGTAAGAACTAATATCTTGGTAATGTACTAATGCCCTTATGGTTCTTTCGGATATTGTTTACATGACTGGTGGAGTACAAATTGGCTCTGGGTCATTTGGTCACATTGACGAATGCAGATCTGATACCCCATCCGCATGTAAAAATGGGAAAAAAGGGGGTTGATGATGATATGTGCAGCTGAGACTGCCATCTCTTGGAATTCAAAGCAATGTGTAGAATAGTAGAGTGGGATACCTTAACATGGGGATTGCCAAATTAAAGCTTCCTACCCCCACAAAAAAAAAAAAAAAAAAAAAGATTCAGCCTTTATCTTCCAACTACTTAGCTCCTGGTCTTACTGGCAACAGCTGAGATGTCTGCAACAGCTGAGATGTCACCACATTTCAGGCGATTTCTAAACGAACAGCTAAAACGTGACTGAAGCATGTATTTCGTTTTTCCTAATGGCTGAAGATGATTTTCTTCATTATAAGTTTGCAGTCCAAAATGTGATTTTTTTTTTGGCTGCATCAAACAAAAATACCATTTATTCTTTTTTTTGTTAGTTTGGACTTTCTACATGGATTTGCTCAAAGTTTTTGTTGCTGTATTGTTACATTTCGCTAGATGTATACCACAAATAAAGATAATTAAGATTTTTACAGTATATTTCAGACTTGGGGCAGCCACGGTGGTGCAGTGGTTAGCATTGCCGCCTCACAGCAAGAGGTTCTCTGGTTCGATCCTCGGCTGGGGTGCCTTCTGTGCGGAGTCTGCATGTCCTCCCTGTGGTCGCGTGGGTTTCCTCCGGGTGCTCCGGTTTCCTCCCACATCCCAAAGACATGCTGTAGGTGGATTGGACACTCTAAATTGGCCCTAGGTGTGAGTGTGTGCATGTGTGTGCCTTCTGAGGAAGGTTGGGCGCCGGGCTGGCAACTCGACACCGTAAAACTCCACTGCCAATCATGAGCGGACAAGGTGATCTGCTGTGGCGACCCCTAACCGGGAAAAGACAAAAGAAGAAGACGATAGTATATTTCAGACTTGCATAAAGTCTAAATATGAAATGGTTTAAGCAGGATTTTGAAACTGTTGTAGGATTAAAAATATTTAAATCTACCAGGGTGCTGTAATCCAGTACACTTTAGAAAATGGATTTTTCTGACCGCCACATAGACACAGTTGTGCAGAAATTAACATTAGATAAAA